>NC_030859.1:3864689-4140995 GCF_000208745.1 Theobroma cacao
AAAAAAAAAACACCCTCTCCCTGGCTCCCTCACTCCTTATTTGATTATGACCCAGCTTGTTTTTGCCTTCAGATCTCTCTCTTCTCCTCCATAAATACCTTCCTCTCACTTTCAGTACCATTGCTTCAATTTCTTCTTCTTCTTCTTCCCCCATGTGCCTCCAGTGAAGATATTGGAGATCATCTGCATCATCCCAAAGCGTGCAGTACTCAATGCATTTCCATTCAAAGCATAACCATGACATGAAATGCATACAATATACATATACTTATATCATGCACCATGCATATGTTTATGGCATCATCATGGCATCCGTGTATATATGTGCCTGGCTCCCTGTATGCCATTTGCAGAGCCCACCGAGCATCGATGGTCTCCGTGGATGGCGTATGAGGAGCCATGCATATATTCCATGTATATATACTTGTCCATGAATATTTTTCTTTTGCAGGGATTTTCCCTTTTTTTTCTTTTTCTTTGGTTTCACAGGCTGAAAGGGTACCAATGTAATTTTCTTTCCAAGGTATTTTTTCCCCTCTTCTCTGAAACTCGAAAGGTACTTCACTTCATCTTCCTCTTCTTCCTTTAATGATTGTATCATATTTTAGGGTTTTTTTTGGGTTGATGTGATGCCTACTGAGTATGTTGCCTGCCTGAAATTTTTTGCTCAGACTAATTTCTTTAAGCTTTTTGGGAAGATTTTGATTTTCCTTTTGTTTTTTCTTTTAACTTTTTTTCATTAACAAATGGGTTTGATGTAATATCCATGAGCCTTATATCAAATCACAACACTTGAAACGAGGAATCTGGGAAATATATCCTTATATTCATATAAAAATCTGTTGCTTAAAATTGCAGTGAAAATCTTAACTGTTCCTGACAACATGGAAGTTATACATACTTACATAAGCTGCCCTATCCATCCTGTAAATAGTTATTCAGTACTATACTCTTGTCTGATGGACCTTTCATGTGATCTCTGGTAACCATATCAGTGTCTCTTAAAAAATTATTAATTAAAATTTAACAAAATTTAAAACACCCAGTTCTTCATTTATTTAACAAAGCTGGATTTCTTTGGTGATCATGCAAATTAAGCTCCATTTATCTGCTAAATTTGTATCAAAACAAAAAGAACTCGTAAAGTTAAAAACTGGGTTTATTAATTTTTCCATTTTCCTCTCACTTTTCTTTCAACTTTGTGATTTTAATTACATGTAGCTTTAGTAGTAGAGCTCAAGTAAATTATATACAATATTTTTAAAAGAATAGGAAATAAAGATTGAAAATAATGGAAGTATTAAATGGGATTAGCTAGAATATAGTTTATCTTTCAAATTACGTTTGGTTAACATTTTCATCAAGTTAAATATATACATATATTAATGGTATAAAATAAAAGTTAAAACCCTATTAAACCTAAACCCTGGGGGTTAGTTTATTACAAGAGCTAGTAAAAGTTCATGTTTCAAACATATAAGAGCGTCTTCTTGAAATGTGAATGAATTCCCAGCTTTTTTCAAAAAAAAAAAACATGTAAGAGCAAGCTTCTCCAATTTTTTTTTTTTGAATTAAGTTCTTTTGTGTTTGCTAGTCGAGCACTCACTCTCTCTCTCTCTCTCTCTCTCTCTCTTCAAATCTCTATTACTAAAAAAGAAGCAGAGAAAACAAACAAATCCCATTTTAGCTTTAGACCATTCATTTGACATATATGATAGAGAAGGAAGATTAAAAAATATAATCAAAGTTTAAGCCTTTAACAAAGTTTTTATTTCTTTTATTTTTTTTATCTTATCAACAACCCAAGAAAGTTGGTTCCAGCCATTTAATCACTAGTCCTCCCATGCCAGAAGTTGGAGAGAGCCTAAACAAACAAATCTTTATACAATGAATTTTTATTTATATATATATATATTAGCTGCAGCCAGGTATGAAATGTGAATAAAAGGCTTACGTTTGTGTATATGCACAGCACAGACAGGTTTAGGGATAGGCTGGCTTCTCAGCTCATATATCTCAGGTTGGTTAGATTCTCCTCTCTAGGTTTTAGTCTTTTCTCCTTTTCTTTGTCCCCTTTTTTCTATATCTTTATCAGTCCTTCAAGAGAAAAAAAAAAAGAAAGAAAAGAATGGATTCTGGGGGCAAAAGTAAAGTTTGTGAAAAGCAGGTGCAGAGGATTATGATCATGGGTGGTGGGGGAATCTGATGCAAAAAAGAAAGAAAAATTAAAGAGAGAGAATAAATTGGACCACCCGCCTCACTTCCTCAGGCCTCAAAGTCTTTCCTTCTGATTGGCCAATAGGGAATAATGCTATACGGTCAAAGCAGGTCAAAAAGAACATTGGGTCAGGCAGAAACGAAGGGACCATGTTGGAGAGATCTCCTGAAATCAATTAGTAGCTAGTTTTAATGATTTCAATTTATCATTCCAATTTTTTTTTATTCACAGCCCTAATGAGAGAACATTCTCCTGGATTGATCAGGGCTTTGCAATTGGGACTATGAATTTTAAAATAAAAAAGAAGAAAAAAAAGAATTCCCTATTAGGCAACCTATTGGAGGGCCCCCTAGTCTTCAATGTGTTTTGCTGTTTCAAGTTCCACTTTTCATCTTTTAGAAAGCAGATTCTATATTCTTTTTTATTTAATACAATATAAAATTCCTATATCATGGTGGGTATTTTGAAAGGAATAAGAAGGGAATTATTTATTTATTTATTTTGGGTACGAATTGGTTTGGGAGAATTATCTTTGGCTCTTCAAATGATTTCATGTCTCCAAAAGAAAATTTTGAAAGGCATGATTACATGCATTTTCTATTGGGTGACTTTGTTTGTACTAAGGCAGGCACATCTACATAATTGCCTGTCTTATCAATAATTGGGTAACTCAACATGAATAGTCCAAAAGCTTGTTGATTTTTACCAGGAATTTGAGATCGATTTTTTTTTCTTTCTTTATAATGAATTCTGCAGCCCTTTTTGTTCTTTATTATACTTTCTTCTTTTGATCACATGCAGGTAAAGCATAGTACCATATGTCACATAATGGTTATCTGATCTCAACAGTAAACAAGAACTATTGGAATGTACTCATGTAGTTTTCCTTTAATTTAAAAAAAATAATAATAAAAACACTGATCAGTTTCTCATTAGTCAGTAATTACTCATTACAAACAGGATAAAGCTTATGGGACTGGACATGCGTTATATGTAAAGTCAATGTTTTAGGCTCAAGAAAAGTACCCTAGCCTTGTTCATAGGTTCACAACTGTATTTGCATCCATACAGCATAAATTTATTTACAATTTGGGCAGAGATAAATAGAATTAAAGATATTAAGTGGCCCAAAAATCTCTTAGTTTTGGAAGTAGGGTTTCTTCTCTCTTCTCACTTAAATCATCCCTTTCTTTCTTAGCTAAAAGCCAAAAAAATTTCAACCAAGTAATTAATATCTGAATAATATTTGGTTAGTCACCCAATCCACCTCCAAAATTAGAGAACCAGGCCAGAATCCATTAAGTTTGACTGAATGGAAAGTGAGTAGGAATTGGGGTAGAGAATTATGCACATTAATCAATGATCACATTTTTCATATTGAAAGAAATTAAAAGTTTACTTGTTCCTTCAATCTCCTTTGGCAGCTTCTATTTAGAAAGGTATATATCCTGCTGCTTAGTGCTTTTTGGGTATGAGCATTTCCAATTCTTTCCCCACCAAAAAAAAAATTTAAAAAGAAATGGTGTCTTAATTTTAAAAAGTTGCCCTTTTTTCTTGGATACCTCACTTGTGGAAAGTAGCTTAAATATGTGTTAATAAGCTGTAATGATCTGTATAAGTACGGATATTGAAACACTTTCTGATTGCTGAAAATGATCATAGTCATACATTATATTCTTAAATTTTCATTTTAATAGTTTTATTACTAATATTAATAAAATTTATTTAATTTATAAATATATAATAATATTATCTGTATTGAACGACTTTCATTTAAAAATGCTTTTCTTAATTTTAATAGTATTGAATAATTTATAAATTTTAATTATTGTGTATATAATTATATTTTATTTATAAACAATTAACTTTACACTTTATAAATATTTATATTTCATATATAATTATTATTTAAAAAATAAAATACTAGTACATGATAATATGCTAGACGTAGTAGAAAACATTCATCAACAATAGTTAAGAATAAAAGAAAGTGTGCTCATTGTCTTTGCTATTTCAATGTTGTCTAATTCTTACTGTTAGTTGATTGATTGAGAGTTATTCGACTAATAGTTAATGGAGAGTCCTCAACCCTAAGATTGCTCCTTAGAAGCTGAGTGTATAGATGTTGCAAACTGAGTTTGTATACTTTCAGAGTAGCAGCCATATGACTTGACTGATCAACTAGCAAAAGATGGGGTCAGCTACTTGTTTCTAACATGACAGGACTAACAGGGAAGGGGGTTGGATAGAGTATAGTTGTTAAATCGATGTACGTATTGTGTATTAAAATTTTATTTTTAGTATCGAGTATTATATTTTTAAAATTAATTATAAATAACATTTATATATGTAAATAAAGAAAAATTGAAAAAAATTATATTTTTTAATAGAATTGAAGATTCTAGGATGTAAATTGAAAAGATGATAATTTTTTTAATTTCAAATTTTAACATATTTCTTAATAATTTAGATTTTTAAATAAAATATATATTTTATGTATTAATTTATTAATTTAAAAAAAAAATAACATTTATCATGTTAAAATTAAATGGAAATTTGATTTTTTAGTATTTTTTTGTTTAAAATCTAAAGATTGAAACTCATAAAATATAATTTTTCATGTTTCAACTCAAAAAATAATAAAAAATAAATTTTTAATAATTAATTACAATTAAGCTTATAAAAAATTGTATTGACTATATCATATGATACGTTCTCATATCGTAAAATATGTATCGCGTATCGTATCATACACTTTCGATATTTAATCAAATGCGATATAATTATAAATACGTATCATTTTTTATCAATATCGTAGCATATTGTACGATATGTATCGCGTATCATACGATAATGATAACTATAATAAAAGGTGTATAGGTGGAGGTAATAAGCTTGGTTATTATGATGGTTTAGGGGCGCTGCTGTTCCTATTTTCATTGAATATAATCAGCCTATTTTTCAAAGGAAAAAAGGGGAATGGGAGGGCTTAACCTATTTTTATGAAATAATTAAAATACAAAAATTGAGCTTAATTATTATTTTTTCTGTCAGATCAAAGATGAACGTTTTAATTAGCTTTAACTCCTCGAAAATGCATGTTTCTCTTTTTTAGTTAAAATGTTTGAGATCATTCATGAGCAATGGAATCTAAACATCATTTTCTTTGATGCTTGAAACTTCAAAACCTTATTTGGTTTGATTCGTACACCAGGGCTTAAGTTATGTATTGTTCTTAGGAATGATAGATCCAAATTTCCTTTTTGTTTTCAGTACTCATTTGTCATTAAACCTTGGAATTCGTATCAAATCCCATTTAAATCGTGGGGTTTTGGCAGGATGCGGCGGGGTTTTGAGGAACCGTGTGAGGGGGGGTCGGTTGTGGGACTCTTATTTGGACCCCTTCGGACTGCAGGATTCCAACCATGCAGAGTTAATAGCTATCAAACATGCACTGCAAATGTTTGCTTCCTCTCCTTATGTTGGCCTTAAAATGATTGTAGAGTTGCTTTGTCATGTGTTCGTGAGCCACCAGGAAGGCCATGAATAGAAAATTATGATGATATTATTGGTAATTGCTTACAAGTGATTGAGATTATGACTCAGAGGAAGGCTGATAATACCTTTTGCTGATTCATTGACCAAGTTCGGTGGGGAAAGGGTGCTATTTCGTACGGTTCTCTGCCTCATTGGGCATATTGGACTTTGTTGCATGGGGAGGATAATATGGGCTACTTGTTCTTATACCTTGTTTCTAGGTTGTCTGGGGTTTAACTATCTGTGAGATGCCATGGGTTACTTTGTTATCGTAGGATTACAATCCTGTTGGGTGTATAGGGGTGCTGTAGAATCTGGTGTTATGATATGGCTACTTGTTATGTTCCTTTGAAGTAAAAAACATCCATTAAAATAGCTTCAGAATGTGGATATATATAGAAATACGAATACTAATAGTGTTGCTTGGAATATTTCTCCATGTATATTGAGTATAAAGATTTATTATAATATATAAAATCGGTGGTGATTTTCCACAAAAATTAACATTGGTATTTTGGGTTTGGCCCCAAAAAACTATTTACAATCTATCATGAGTTGGAATAAAAACCAAAAAAAAAAAGGAGATAACTAAGGAAAATCAATGTAAAAATCCTAGTTGATTTATCTAGTATGTAACCGAGGGCTTAACATTCTGGTATAGCTTGGTGATGAGGAACGTCTGTTTCCTATTTTGACATCCATGATATTGGTGATGAGCCCTGGCTTTGATATCTGCAAATCATCCATGTCTATTCCATCGCACATCATCTTAATCGCCTTCGACATGTAAGGCCGAAGCCCACATTTCTCTTGCACACACAGCAACCCCACCTTGAGGAAATGAACAACTTCTTGCTCTGATGAGATGCTCCCTTTCAGCACAGGATCCACCAGCTGCAGCAGCTCGTTTGATTTGCACATCTCCCATGCCTGCATGCATGCATTGAATTAATCAATTAAAGCATGATTTAATTGCATTACAGTATTTGTTCTAATAATCTGTTTGCTTTTCAGGACAAATCAAGCTTGTGAACATGCAAATGTCTAATTGATGGCGGCAATTGGTGGATGAGCAACCAATCGGTGAGACCCCACGAATGAATGGACAAAAGAATGGTCACTGATTTTACCTTTACAAGATTTTGCTCACAAGTCTTCATTGCCATATCTTTCTTGTATATGTAAATGTGGTCAAAAGTCACTTTATTGACAAAGAAAATTCAATCCACTATGTACATTACGACTGCAAAAAAATTTGGACGGTGGGCAGGTATATATATCAACATCAAAAGGTTTGTTAAGGTGTCATCCTCTCAACATATATATATATATATATATATATATAATAAAATTGTCCCATTAATTAATTAACATGACGCAATTTATAGGATACTAGACTTGTCCCTTTGTCCCTCTTAATTAAGAGAAAATTAATTTAAGGAAATGAAAAAGAAATGAAATTACAGAGTTATTGAAGCCTGGTCTAGAATTTGAGGTTGTTGGTAGTGGGTGAGCCCTTTCCACTTCCGTTTTGTGCTTTTTTAATTATTCTTTTTACTAATGTTAATGTATTTTTGGTACAATATATGTATATGAATAAATAAATAAATAAATAAATAGATATAAAGAAAGAGAGTAACACGAAAAAATAAAAATAAGAGCTAGATCTGCATATATAAAAAATCAATCATTGTCATAGACAGATATAAATTTAATACAACATAATAATATATCATAATAATAATAATAATGATATAAAATTGAAGCTCCCTAACTACTTAATTATTATATTCATATGCACCAGAGCATTTAGCTCATTGGTTGGTGCATGATCCTCTACTTAAAGAATAAGGTTCGAATCTTCCTTCTCTCAATTATAAAAAAAAAAAATTTATTATATTCATATATTTTGATGAAAAAGTAAAATAAGTTATTGGTTTTTTTTAATGGTATAACAATATACTTAGAATTGAGAAATTACAAATAAATGTTACATTTACCTCCTATAAAAATTTAACGAATGAATTATCACTTTTTATCGTGTAATTTTTTTAAAAAAAAAGCATTGAAATCTGTATTAATAAAAATAAAAATTTACAAAAAAATGTCAATCAAATCTCTAATTTTTTATTAGACAGAAAACTAATATTGAGTATTGTTTTCAACCTTTCAATTTATCTCTCATAAATGTAGAAATAATTAAGAATGTATACCTTCTCAACGAGGAAGAACTCTCCTAGTTCTACATCGAAGTCTATTGCTGTTCGTCCACTCACGATCTCTAGAAGTAACACTCCGAAACTATAAACGTCTGATTTTCGTGTCAAGTGTCCACTTACAGCATACTCTGGAGCAAGATACCCACTTTGATACAAAAGCGAAAAATAATAATAAAAAAAGCGTTAATTAGAAACCCTTTTATCTAAAATGAAAAAAGAAAAATAAATTAAAGTCTTTTCTGAATTGAAGAGAAGCTTAATCTCGAGCCACTCTATTCCAAGAGTAAAGAAAATTCTCACCTGCCCTAAATGAAAGTTGTCACATTTTGACTTTTTTTTTTCTTTCTATTTTGGCCGACATTAATTTAAATATTTTTATTTCAATTGAATTTTGAAAAATTATATATCTGAAAAAAACTTGGTTCAAAGATTTTAAAAAAATAATTTAAAACAAAAAAAGAGTTAAATAAACTATGACAACTTTCATGGGAAAAGGGGGAGTAATTGAAATATTGCTTACAAGAAGAGATACTTACAATGTTCCGGCTACTCCTGTACTAAGGTGAGTGACATTCTCGGAAAATAGTCTTGAAAGACCAAAATCTGAAACTTTGGGAGTGAAATTTTGATCTAAGAGTATATTGCTAAGTTTGATATCTCGATGCACAATATGTGGCTTGACCTCCTCATGAATATAGGCAAGGGCCTGAGCAATCCCTAGAGCAATTTCTTTCCTTGATTTCCAGCTAAGGTTTGCTCTATTTTTCTCCCCTCCTAGCATATATCGAACAACATTTTTTACAAAAAAAATCAAACAAATGCATATATTAAGTCATTGCAGTATTCTTTTAACAATATGGACTTTTTTTTTTGGTTCAATCGGTAAAATATGAAGCTGAATTTGGATAGAGATTTTAAATTCGAGGGATCATCAAAGATTTACTTTATTTTGTACTGTTCAAGCCCAACGGGCTTCTCTATGTATGTAAAAAAGAGAAAGAAAAGAGCATACCTAGCAAGACCTGAGCCAGGCTATTGTTTTCCATGTACTCATAAACAAGAATTCTAGAGGGTCCATCAATGCAGCCACCATGGAGCTTAACAAGGTTTGCATGGCTTATATTGGATAGTGAGACTATTTCAGACATGAATTCCCTGTCTCCTTGCTTTGATTCTGCTGATAACACTTTAACAGCCACTGTTCTTCCATCTTTGAGCCTCCCCTGTAATGTCCAAATCACAACAATATTGTTAGCCAAAGCAAGCTTACGTTTGAAGTCCATGAGAGTGGAAAGGTTCCAGCCCCACCAAGGCGGCTCAAATAGAAAAATGCAAATTTTTCTCCCTCTATGTCTATGATATAATTAAAAAAAATTCCACAATAATATGATATAACCAAATAATACCACTAATTATACCCAATAAGAATGTGCTTAATTAATGAAAACCAGCTAACAATGATATAAAGTCAATTATATCAGGTCAGATGTAAGTCCGACAAATAAAATCAATTGTGTTATGATAGGTTAGTTATAATGAGGTAAGTCTGGAAAAAAAATAAATTTGATATGATTTTAAGTAATGTATATAGGTATTTGTCATGATTATAAGTTTTTTTACATTTGTGTAATCTCAATTTAATTAATATATGAGATTTTCTTTTTAAAAAAAATAAAAAAATAATGAATTTTAGAAGGAAAAAGTATGAAAAGGGAGGAAAACTACCTTATAGACAGAACCAAATCCACCTTCACCAATTTTATTGGAAGATCGAAACCCATCAGTGGCGATTTTCAATTCATCATACAAGAAGGCATGAAGGTTTCGAAGAGTTTGAGAATCTGGAGCCATGAGTAGTTGGCCAAATTAACAAACTATCGCATAATCAAACTCCCAAATTGATCAAATAAATAATATTATTTTTAAAAATAATCAAATAAAAAATATAATTGATGATGTGACCCATGAGGCATGAATAACATATATATATATATATATATATAAAGTCAACTTAAAAAGATATAAAATATTTTAAAATCTAATAATAGAAAAAAAAATCCTGTATGTGTATTTATTGCTATTAGAAAAAGGCTGCATTCATTCCCCTTAGACATTGCACCAGCACCACTATAACATTTATTGTTTTGGCCTATCCTCTTACTTCTTCCACTCTCAAGTATTAATCTCAATGGTTTGAAATTTAATAAAAAAACTTGATGGAATATTATATATGTATATATATATATATATATATATGTAATTAACATAAATNTATATGTATATATATATATATATATATATGTAAATTACATAAAATATGTATTTATATAATGTTATTGGATAAGTGCAATATTTGCATTCTTGGGACTGATAAAGTTGAATGTGAACCCAGGTTGGATTACAAAAAGAGAAAAGGAGGAGGAAATTTTGACATTGTATACTCTTATAATTATATATATTAGTTTGAAAAAAAAAGAAAAAGAAAAATATCCAAGCTAAGATATATATAAGAAAAATATGAAAAGACTGAAAATATGGATAAATTGAAACTCCCATAACCTACCTTGTTCGTTATGATTCGAAAACGATTTTGATGAAGAAGAAGAAGAGAAAGAGAAACAATTTAAGCTTGAAATGCAAAAATTCATGATCACTCGAGCAATATATTCGATATATCTTTAAAAATATATATATTGGATTTATGCACTCAAGCTTTCATCTGTATGATGATCCATCAGAATTCTTGGAACATCAAATGGAAAAATGGAAGAGAAAAACGATGAAGAGAGATATCAGTTTGAGTTTAAGCTAAAAACCCCTTTATATATGGCAATCATTGGAGCAAAAATATTAATTTCTTTTCTCCACTTGAATACTTTTAATAAGTGCAGTCCAGTCATCAATAGAACCTGGGGTGATGCAATAAATGAAAGGCAAGAATTAGAAGAAATCCCTTTTATCAAATTTGGATGGCTGAGATCATTCTATCTTCATTTTGTCACTTGCGTTTAACACCCTTTGATTGCATTCAATCAACATTGGGGAAGGGGGGGAGGGAGGCGGCAGCTGTCTACGTTGATATACTTGATACTCTAGTTTGATTTTAATTTTATAATTTCATTTAATTTTTTCAGTATATTGACTTCCTTGATGGAGACCAAAAATAGCAATAACCAATGACACAGTATAAGAAAGTCTAAATATAAGCAGGAATAGTTCCAAAAGTCTATGTATGGTCGATATAGAGCCTTGGATTGAACAATAAGAACCAATTTATTACTAAGAGATTATAAATTCATGGATTTATTCGACCTATTTTAATTGTATATTTGATTTTAGATGCACATAGTTAGTAAGATGTTATATCATAATTTTGTTTTTCAATTTTATAATTTCATTATAATGTTTTTCTTGATGCAGCAGAATCTGCAATTGGTGGGATCTTTGGCTTTGATTGGCTTAGGCCACTCATTTGTATTAAAATAATCTTGTGTCAATAAATTCTACAACTAAACCTCAACGCTCAAGTTTGTCTCTTTTACACGAATGCATATTTGGCTATGCCTTATTGTCTTTAACGAGATTAATTCATGTTTTGGATTGATTTGGATAGTAATCTCTCTCACTCACGACCATTATTTTTTATTTTTTATTTTGGATAAATCAGAACGTTAAATAGATCAAGGTACAAAGGAGAGAAAATAATATCCAATAATAAATAGTTCTATAAGCATTTCATTGACATTAAGTACCTTAATGCCTTTGGGAACATGTACGAGAGAATCACAAGGCTTGAAGAGGTGATTTAAGAGAAGAAGGTCAGGTGGCAGCAAGGGGACAAGGGATGAGAATATTAGGGAGGAAATTTGGAAATTGAGGACGGAGTTATGGTCGTTTTACTGGGCGGAGGAGATGTCATGGTAGCAAAAATCGAGAGTGAAGTAGATTTTAGAAGGGGATTGGAATACTAAATTTTTTCATACATTGGCTTCAGTTAGGAGGAGTTGTAACTTCATGAACAAGTTGTCAATACAAGATAAAGTGGTGGAAAACCCAAGGTTTATATAAGAGGAAGTGGCAAAGTTTTTTGAGGACTTATATGGTCATAGTGAGGTTGAACCTCTTATGGTCATGGAATGTAACTTCAAGTTTCTCTAGGAACAGACAGCTACCTTTTGGAGAGGTCATTCTCTGAAGAGAAAGTGTGGGAGGTGATTCAAAATGTGATGGTAACTAGACACCAGGGTTAGATGGGTTGAATTTTAATTTTTTTCAAATCTTGGTGGAAGACAATTAAAAGGGAAGTGACGGGTTATTTGATGGATTTCTTTGATCTTGCATCTTTGATGAGCACATTTATACTTCCTTTATTACACTCATTATTAAATGCGCTAATCTAAATGCCTTGAATAAGTATAGATCAATTAGTCTAGTGGATAGTGTTGACAAAATTATGGTCAATGTGCTTGTAAATCGTCTAAGGCAAGTGATTCAGGAGGTTGCAGAGTACAATTAGTTTGCATTCATTAAATGCAAACAAATCATGAATCAGGATTTCCTTGAGTTTGTGATGTGTAATATGAGATTATGATATCAATGGAGAAAAAGGATGAGGCCATGTATATCCATAGCTCTGTATCGATTCTTGTAAATGGAACACCTACGAGGCAATTCAAAATGGGGTTGAGGACTTAGACAGAGGTGTTTGCTATCCTTTTTCTTGTTCAATTTGGTGACAGAGGTTTTCAATGTGCTTATGAACAAGGCATTAATTGGTCATTGGGCTATGTAAATTGAGAATTGAGAATAATGGCTTGATGGTAACTCATCTGCAGTACACAAATGATACAATGATTTTCAATAAATCAAAATAGATAGTGTGATCAACATGAAAAGGGTTTTAAGATGTTTCCGAGTGGTGTGGGGTTTAAAGCTTAATCTCTAGAAAATAAAATTATTTGGAGTTGGGATTGATGAGATTGCAGTTGAAACGTGTGCTAAGTTGATTTCCTACAAAGCGAATGTTCTTCCATCTACATACCTAGGATTACCAATTAGTGCTAGGTAGAATTCCCAAAGCATTTAGAAACCTATTGTTGAGAGGTTTGAGTCCCAGTTGGCAGGTTGAAAATCTAAATTGCTTTATTTCGAAAAGAGAGTGATAGTTATTCATGCAGTACTAGCGAACTTGCATATCTATTAAATATCCTTTTTTCAGATTCCACAAGGAGTGAAGGAGTTGGATAGAATTTAGATGAGGTTATTGTGGAATGGAACAATGGATAAAAGGAGAATCCACCTCGAAAATTGAGGGTCGATATGTAATTATAAATATGGGGGAGGGGAGGGGGGGTTGGAATCATGGATCTTTAACTTAAAAATAGAGTACTTTTCAATAAATGGATTTAGAGGTATAATAACGAGCACAATAGCTTGTGGTGTACAATCATTGTGGAAAAGCATGATAAGGAACGACTAAGGCTATTACCTCAAGTTGGCAATGACAGGAAGACATCCTTAATGTGGAAAACATTATTAGCCCACTAACCATAAATGTGGAAAACATCCTTAATGGTTTGGTCCCCCTCCCGGCTGTATTTAATTTGATTATTATTAATAAAACGATAACAAGGTAGTTGGACCCTGCGAGAACTTCCAGCTTAAAAAAAAAATCATAAATGGGTTCTTTTTTTTTTTTTTCTCTATATAAGTATTGGTATTGCTGTCAGTACTAAAAGTAATATTGCATTTTGGGATGATAAATGGATTGATGTATAATTCTCCGTATGACATTTTCAAGAATCTTTGCCCTAGTAGTTAACAAGACTAGTACCAACAATGAATTCAGTAGTTGGGTAAATAATGGGTGATTGTGAGATATTGCATTGAGAAAAAGTGTTTTCAATAGAGAAATGGGGATTTGGAATCAATTTTATGAATGCATTAGAGAGACATTTCTTAACTTGATGATGGCAGATAAATTGATTTGGAAAGGCTTTGCAAATGGTAATACACAGCAAAATCCTTTTATAGTTTAGTATTTGGAAGTAGTCTACTTATTCCTTACTCATTGAGAATGATTTTGTTAGCATTATTAAGTAGGCTAGTGATTCGAATAGTGCACTGTAAAAGTATAGAAAGCAGTTACTCAAAATTGAATTTTTCAAAAGGAAAACAATTAATTGGAAGATCATTCATACTTTGAGAAGTGCACATGGAGTTGCTGATCAAGTGACTAAAAATGGGGTATTGAGGGAGAATGATTTTATTAACATTATTCCTTAGCCACAGATTGTCTTTCATATTAAGATTATTTAATTATAAAAAGGTCAAAACTAAAAGATCCCATAAACCTCTTCAACACATGCATATATTTTCTACTTGGTAGAATCCCAGAAAATGCTTGATCATCACAAATTAAATATTCCTTAATGCCAACCAATTATTGCTCCCCCAATAAAGAAATAAAAGAGAAAGAGAGGAAAATTGGGGAAAAAACATAATACCAGGTCGAACTTGGTGAAATAAATAATTGAGGTGTGGCTTAAGTTTGAACGAAACCCGAAGGCTTTTTCTCCGAAATTTCAACTCAACTCAAGGATGATATTGGTCCATTCAAAAGAAACAAACGAGGAATACTCAGTCAGCAAGGTCTAACCGTCCACGTGAGTCCTACAACTTTGATCACGTTTTCTTTTAATTTTTTAATTTATATATTTATGTAGGATAAAGTCTTACAAGTTTGATTTTTATTTTTTGTGACTTCGTCAATTGTTATTCCTCCGGCCAGCTTTCCTCCTTTGCTCTATTGGCCTTCATTTAAAAAAAATTAAAAGATTTATTAATATTTGATAAAAGAAAAAAACAGTAACCATGTGATTAGGTAGTATCGTATTTGAGGTTTTGTGGCTTGGAACGAAGTTACATCTTAAGTTGCATAGCTCCAATGATTGGAAATTATAATAATGATTTTAAATGAGTATAATATTTTAAAAAGTTTCTAAATTAGTAAAAAAATTTAAATAAATTTTTATATTTTTATTACGTTTAATGAAATTCTTTTATTTTATTTTGAATCAAATAAGTTGTTATATTTTTATTTTGAATCAAATAAGGTTTTATAATTAATTATTGATTTAGTCAAAAAGTCATTTGTTATTTTTTTATGTCATGTGACACAAACGTGGTAAACTAATATGTCATAATTGATGATGATATAGAATGTTAATGCAGCATGATAATATGGTCATGTGACATTTTTCACCCTTCACATCAACGTTATATGGATATAAAATGACAAATGACATTTTGAGTAATAATTATTAATCAACCATTAGTTATAAAAGCTTATTTGACCTAAAATAAAAATATAAGAATTTAATTGAACGTAATAAAATAATAAAGATTTATTTAATTTTTTTAAAATAATTTAAAGGTTTTTTTGAATACTATACCTTCTAAATACCAACAAAAACCAATTCTATCCTTTTATTGAAGTGAAGGAGATTCAAACTCAAACTTTTTTGAGTAAGAACATGCTCGTGTTTATTATGAAATCAAATATTCAAATGTAGAAAACAACTGTATTGGTATCCATAATTCTATCATGATATCTAAATACTAATTGCTCATTATAGAGTACAAGAAGAAGAAGAGGAAACTCTTTCTTTTGACATTAACGTTAAATGCATGCTTACTTTCAAACTTCCAAGCCTATCTTGCAAGGTAAAGAGATAAGGAAATGGACAATACATAGAGGAAGGAATTGGACAGATTCCAACTTTGAAAATGGAGACAAGAGAAAAAACAGAGAGAGAGAGAAAGAGAGATTGGTCGATGATAACTAATTCAATCGTAATTTTTAAGCCTTAGTGAATTACAAGCTTAATTTGTTAAATTGAAGAATACTCTTCTCCTTGAAAATTTTGACTAGAAGATGGCTAATGACTTGATTTTCTGATCAAACAAACAGCAGACTCTAAGTTAGGTAAAGTACTTAGAAAAAAAAACACACAAAACAAATTCCAACTTTTTTTCCTCCTTGAAGTTGAGTAATTTTTGGTTCACATGCTTGAAGGCTTGGATCAATTCAAAGGCTATATGAAAATTCAATAATTGCTTGTAAATTTGAACTCGTTCTTGGGTTTATTTTATGTTGTTTCAAATGGGTGTCCAATGAACTTAATTAATTCTTATAATTAATGAAGATTTTATTTTAATAATATTTTCATAATAGCACAATGCCAAATTGTCACTTTTGTGTAGCTGAAAATGGATTCAATATAATATATTAGATTATTAAAAAATATATATATTACTATATACCCAATTCTTCAATAAAAAGAATACTTAAGAGACTTACAATAATTGAACCAAAATTGGTTTTTGCAATTTTCCTTTCATGAACTTATACATATACAATCAACCACATATGCACACATTTGTGAATATATCTTTATGTAACTGAAAATTATAATAATTTTTTTTTGTTTGGAATCGTGTTATAAAATGATTAGCTATAGTCAAACTTATGTACATATAAAATAAAAAAAGAACGATTTTTTTAATATCTTTATTGTATATTTTCCGAGAAGAACATTAATTTATTCACAAAGAAAATTGAAACGGATTGGAAAATATCATTAATCATGTGATCCTTCTTTAATTGAAAAATATATAAAAAAAAAAAACAAAACCATTGTCGAATTACTTCTGGAAGAATCAATTTGACCAGAAGATTGCAATGACTTAATTAATACTAAGCAAAGACAGAGTCAAAAATTTAATTAGAAGAAAAAAGAAAAGGAGGAAATTTTAACTTGATACTTGAAAAATTCAAAGAAAAAATTGATTGAAGAGTTTATGAAGATTTAATTATTCCATAGAAAAGAAACTCACACTTAATTACTTGGAAAATTTTGAACTTAGTCATGGATTTGTTGTTGCGCACATGGGTGCTGTTTGAATTTTTTTGTTTAATGAGGATTACATTAAATAACATATCAAATTGTCAATAGATTTTCTTTGTCGCCTCTGTCCTTCCAGTCAATGCGGCAACCAGCGGCTTGTCCCTTCCCTAATATTTTAATGACTCTTTTGTTTATTATTATTTTTATAATATTTTAAAAATATTTTATATTATATAAAGCTAACGTGTAATTTATATAAAAAGTAAAAATATCATAAAATTATATAATATATTATATTAATATATTATATTATGATTTTATTAAAATATATTAATATATCATATTAATAGTTTATATTATAAAATAATAAATAATGTTTTGAATAATAACAGTCTGTAATTGTTATTTATAACAATATATTTGACTAAATAAAAATTTGATGACTTGATTGGTTAAATGTAAGAGAAAAATATAAATTCATTTGAATATTTTGAAATAATTTATGATTTTTTTAAATAATTTTTTTTTATTTTTATATTTTGCAAGAAGTGACTCTTAGAATTTTCCAAAGGGGTGGCTATCTGCCTACGCTAATAGGCCTAGCTTGGTACGATTTGGGGCTTGGGCTTTGGGGCTTGAGTTCGAGCATGGGCTTTAGTTGAGAAAATTTAAACTCAAACTTGACTTCAATAATAAATTTAATTAATTTTAATTTTAACATAATAAATAGGGTAAAATACTCTTACCTTCTTAACTTTTAATCATAATTTTATATGGATCTATTAATTTTTAAAATAGACAATTCGTCTCAAAAGAATATTTTTCGCTGAACATGTAAGTCCAGTAGTTAGTCCATTGTTAATATTTTTATTAATTTGATGACATGGTAATATTGAAAAGATAATGTTACTTTTCATTAATTTTAAAAATTATCACACCATATTGTTGTAACGTGCAGGTCCGGAAACTCGATCTCTAGACATCGGCGAAAATAAAATTGTTTAGGAGCCGCCACCAATCTTTTTTATTTAGGTGTGATTGGTCACCTATTAACCCGATTCTAATCGACGAAGTCCTAAATTAATTTTAAGTCCGTCGAAAGAACGAGAACTGATCCACGTTTTTTAAGGATGGGTTTGAGAGTGCGGTTACACACGGAGAAAGGTTAGCACCTTCGTGGCGCCTGTTCCACGAATGGTACCATTTAATCTTAAGTTATCCTATTATAGCCTACTTTTGATTTAATCCCTACTTATTAACTAAATTTTCATTAAATTGACTAACTGATTTTTTTATTGGGTTTTATGTATGCACATAATGCAAGCGTAAAATGATGTCGTGACTTGTTTATTTTAAATAATGGAGTTGGTAGTCTTTTATTGAAAAATCATTCGAAGATCATCCCAACGCTTTGGTGAAGTATCGAAATTTTCCTCACCTAGAGATATCCCGGAAGAACCCGGATCTACTAGTTCCTCGGGGAAATCGCATCATCGAAACTCCCGCACCATTTGCAAGATAAATGTGGCATGCTATGACAGGATAAAATGATAATATCTACATGCATGCGTTTGTTGATTTAGGTGGCTCATAATACATCCAATTATGTGTTTAATAATCTATCACTTTATTTATATGTTTATGATTATTTGTCATTTTTTCATGGATTATTTATTTAATTTATTTATTTTTTATTTTTTTATTTTGTCCTTTAATTAACGTTGTTGATTAATATTTTACTTGATTATATAACTTACCAAATAAACAATTAATTAATTTTTTTAAACGATCAAATTAACTTTATTTAGTAATATTTATTAACTAATTTAAGTTCAAACACAATATTATGTAAATTTATTATTTTTTAATATATCATTTTTTAACAACGATTATTTGACTTAACGGGTATTGAAGTTTAGAGTTCGGATTTATTCCGACGCTTCAGTGAAAATCTATCTCGAACTTCGTACTAAAAAAAATCTCACTTAGAAAAGGCAACTCTTTACCTTTCTTGAGTGAAATTTATCAAATAATCATTTTATTTTTCTTTTTTATTCTTCTCATTTACTTTTCATTATTACTATATTTTTTTTTTAAAAAAAACTAAATCTATTATGAATTTTTTTACTATTTATTTACTTATTTTATATAAATATTCTTTTAAACTATGCATCTTTACCATTATTTTTTTTATTATTACTATCATTATTATTTTTTTATTTTCTAGCATTAAAAGAAGCATTCATAATATATATATATACATATATATAAATAACTTTTCCTAATATGGTTTAAATCATAACAACAAAAAAATATAATTTATTTAACAAAATGAGCTAACCCAAAATTAATTGAAATAAGCCCAAACCAAAGAGAATGGGTTATACCTTTCTGGGCTCGGATTAGCCCAGCTCAGTGGCCCGTAAAAGCCCAAATCTGCTACACCTGATCTGCTTCCTGAGGCCCACAAGGTAGAACCCAAAACGCACCGTTTTGAGAATTTATTTGGCAGCTTTTATTCCACCAAAACGACGTCGTTTTGATCATAAACCTAAGTACTTAAACCTTCATTTTCCCTTCTCCTCTCATTTTTTGCCTTCTTTTTCTCTCTCTAACTGCCGCCTCTCTACCTTTTCTTTAAAAAACTTCCCTCTCTTTCTCCTTCTTCTCTCCCTTACGCCGACAGCTTGCCTTTCTCTATTTTCTTTTCACCGGTCGGTGACTTCTCTTCCCTACTGCTGCAGACCGGGAGTCCTAGATCCCAAATCTCTTCCTCCTAAACGGTGCCAATTCGCTTCTTGATACCCAAATCGAGCCTCCTCCCTTTCACCGCCAGTGACCCAACCGAATTTCCCCAAGAAAATCACAAAATCCGAACCCCAAAAATCCTAAACCACTGCCATTTCCCCCATTTTTTGTATTTTTTGGTTATGAGTTTTTGGTTATGAGTTTTTGGTTGCTCGAAGATTAGGAATTTTTTTGTTTTCTTTCTTTTTTGCTGCTAGGTTTTTTTTAGGAATTTTTTAGGATGCTGACGCTAGGGTTTTCAGATTTTTTGGCTCCCAATCGATTGCTTAGAAAGCTAGCTTTTTGGTTTCTGGTTCTTGCCCTCTGATTTTGGCTTTTTTTGGTTTGAAATTTTTTTGTTTGCAGATTAGCTCTTTTATTTTTTTTGAATCGTTTTTTTTTCCTTCCCTTATCTTTTTTTGCAGGTGATCAATCCTTAAAAGTTAGGTTGTCCAAAAATTTGGACAACTCGGCAATGGGGTTCTGGCACCAAGGAGTTGGTAGCCAGAGCCCCATCACTCATGGTGGTTGGGGAAAGGATGGCTGGGTATACGCCCACCCATACCTCTCTTCTTCTTTTTTTTTTTTTAATTTTTTATTATTTTATTTTATATATTATTATTATATATATTTTTTAGAGGTGTCTACACATATAACTTATATTTTTTATTTTTTATTTTTTTTCTTATGAAAAAAAACTCCTTACCTCTTCCTCGATTGATGCCGGATCCAACTCTAACCGAATGTCCCTCCCCCAAGTGCTCCTTGGGATCTGGTGCTTCTTGAAAAATTCGATCAAATCTAACTCAAATCCAATTGTCGATTGAATTAAAAAAATAAAAAAAAATATTTTAGATATTTTAATTTAAATATTAACATCATTTAACTATTTAAGACAGAATGTTCATTTTATAAATTAATGAACCGTATGTAATTATAATTAAAAGTTAAGAATGATAAAATATTTTATCCTAATAAATATTGTAGATGGACTAACAAGTTCGGACTTAGGGTTATAAGATGTTGGTAGTCATTGGATTTGATCCATGCCTAATTTTAAGTCTAATAATAAGAACTATGGGCCCAACCTAATTTTGAGTGGGGCCCACTCTACTTAGAATAATAAATTAAATATGTAATTTATTTTTACATAAATGTAATTTTTATAATTGTACTTTTAAATTTGATTAAAAGTTACAATATTCAATACAATATTCCTTTTACTCCTAACTTTTGATTATTTTTGACCAAATTAAAAAATACATCAGTATATCTGCTTCAAGATAAGTGGTAAATTTGTACCATTATCCTAAGTAGAATGGTGTATTTGAACCTTATTCCCATGTAATGTAAAGTATTTTTACAAAAAAATAAATTTTTTTTTACATAAATAACTAAAAAATAATTATTCAAAATTTGATTCAATAGTAAGCATATATCCTTAATTCAAAGGATCAATTTGAATGTCTTTGCTCAAATTAAAAAAATGTAAAAAAAAATATTTAAAGACACTTGTTAATGTAATATTTGTAGAAAAATTTTGATAATTATATATTATTTCTACCCATGAGAATAGTATATTAAATGAAAAAAATATTATTTTTTAAAGACATAACACTAGAAAAAGTCCCTAAACTATCTAAGAAAACTTTACTCAAGTTCATATATTTTTATTTTGAGTAAAATAAATATTTATGATTAATAATTAATTAATTATCATTAGTTAAAATATCATTTATTATTTTATATTTACAAAACATTAACATAACATTGAAGTTGAGTGTAAAAAATATGACATGTTAATGTTATTATGACACATTAGTATATAATGTTATCATCAATTATAATATATTAACATGTTACATTAACATTACATAGTATAGATTGATAGATGATATTTTGACTAACTCAATCATTTATAAAAAGAGTTTAATTCACTCAAAATAAAAATATAAAAACTTATTTGACTTAAAATAAAAATATAATTACTTAATTTAACACAATAAAAATATAAAAATTTATTTAATTTTTTTAAAATATTATATTTTTTAAAAATAAAAATTCAATGAATCTTAACGAAAATATTTATTAAGTAGCCCTTACCCGAATCTTGAAAAAATAACTCAACTGTTTTAGGTTACATAATTACACCTAAATCTTAATTAGTGAAACAGATAATAACATCAGAAAGTACACCAACCTCAAATGAAATGATTTGCAGTAATCTAAAGAGCAAAGCAAGGATTTGGCTTCGTCACCAACCCATTTTTGATACAAATAAAAGACCCACCAACCCACCAAGAATGGGGAAGTTGGTTAAAGCAAGAGTTAAGATTGTGACTGAAGCAAATAAGTTAGCTAATCCCTCACATAAAGTGGATATGCTTCCCGCACTGTCTATTTTTGATTTGTTTGTATTTTCTTCATATGCTGGCCTTCCTTGGGAGTTGGAAATTGGCAAGGTTTTCATTCAATTTTTTCTTCGAAAAGGGTACGTATTTGATTTTTGACGGTCCAATAGGATAATTTGTCTCAAAATCAAGTGGGGTCCGCTGGCCAAAACTCAACTCTGGGTCCCACACTTTTTTTTTAGCCAATGTAAATGTTTTTGCCCGTGTTAGGCGGCTTCCCCTCCACCACCCTCAAATCCTCTGTTTTCTAACCTCTCGTTTCTCCTTAAGCATTCACCACACGAGGACCAAGCCACCACTTCTGCAAATTGATCAGAGTTATGTTCTGAAAGTCTTGAAGGTTTTGGTTTCTTTCGCTTTCTCTTAGCTTCTTGTCTTTTGGGTTTCTTGTTTCTTTCTTTGTGTGTAAGGTCTGCTTACCAACTCTTAGCTTTAATCTCTCAGCTTGGTCTTTTGTATTTTGTTTTGATTATGTACATTTCAGTGGCTTATTCCTTATGATGTTGTTTTTAATAGTTCATAAAAGAATGGATTTTTCTTTTGAAAAATTGTTTCTTTCTTTTTGAATCCTTAAATATTGGTCACGGTTTGCTATTGCATATATTTTTGTTGGATCTCTTGCTGTATTCTGGAAAAGGGTTCCCTTTACTTTTGCAGATGTTTGAAGAGGGTATTATTTTAGGTCTATGAAGGACCTTAGTAGTTAGTAGTATAAATTATGCTACTCTTTGTGTGTGTGTGTGTGTGTGTGTGTGTGTGTGCATGCATGTTTATCTATCCATGAAGGGTTATTACTGAATATGTAATAGCTATGTTTGTGCAATTTTAAAACTCTTGAGGAATCGGGTTTCTTGGTGGATTAATGGTCAATTAACTCACTTTCTTTCAAAAATGGTGAAGGTTTTCTTAAGTATGTAGGACTAGGCTATTGTTTTCATTTGACAAGGTATGAAAATCGATATGATAAGATTCTTCCAACATTTGATCTACTTAATCTGTTAAATACTTCTTATGATTTTTTGGGTATGGTAAAATATTTTTAATTCACTCTTCCGTATGATATACATTTATGTTTTAATATATTGCTTCTACTTAGTGCATACAAGTTTGCTACTTTCAATGGATAGCTTTATTACTGAATAGGTGAACCTCAAATGCATGTATAGGAAGAATTAATCTTGTTTTGCATGAGAGTAAAAAACTGATTAGCTCCTAAAATAAATTTATCTATTTTCAACATGGCCATGACTGCCTAAGTAATTTCTTTATTGATTTGTAGAGGGTGGGAAAAGTGCTGTCGCAGTGTGTAACAGTCACCGTGATTTGAAGAAATATATTTTTAGAAGACAAGTTTTATAGAAATCTAATTAGAAGAACTTCTTGATTCGCAGAAGGTGTAGATAAGGGGAGGTTTTGTGGACACTGTTACCAAACTTCCCTTTTGAGCCAAAAAATGAGCTTCACTTTATGTTCTTCTTCTGAACTCACATATCCCTATGTAGAGGGTTTGAGGAATGCAAAGGCGAATCGAGTGGCATCTAAATCTTTCATAATGGCTGGTGGTTGCATCAAAAAGCATTATGTTCAAGCATCATATCCTGATGCTAGAAAGGTGGTGATATCTAGCCATCTAGTTCCTGGCCATTTAGAAGGATCATTCATGGGAAAGAAATGGCAAGAGGAGCCTAGAAAGAAGTTAGAATTTGTGAGGACATTGTTGATTGACAACTATGATAGTTACACGTACAACATTTACCAAGAGTTAAGTGTCATTAATGGCTGTAAGTTTTCTCTCTTGATCTCCTTCTTGCTTGTGCATGTCTTTGCATGTGCATATGTTTATAGCAATTTCTCACACTATTTTGTATTTAAATTTTGTTTGACTAGATTGGTTTCATTTGTGGTAACTTTCACCTTAAGAACATAGGAATTTAGACTACCCAATTTCGCAGTGAACATCTTGCTGTGTTGACAACAAGAAACATATGGAGTTCTCTTTGTGAGCCCTAGTGAGATTCGCCGAAAAGTCTTTGATCAAGATGTTTATGGGCATATGCTGTTCTGTATAATCTCCATGTTGAGATTTGAAAATTTTGTGTCTATAGTCAGAAACAACTAGGTGCATCTGGTCATTATGGTCTGGAAGGGTTTTTGGATGTTTGTTGGTGTATTTAAGTTACTGCCTCATCTGAATTCTTTTATGCCACTGTTTGAATGTGGTCAATGATTGCACCTATAACCTGAAAGATTTTTTGTATTGTTTTCTGCTCTGCATTATGGATAAAATTCTTGTTATTGAATAAGTACCAAATATTTGTTTTTGAAAAGCGAATAAGTACCAAATGTTAACTAGGTGGAAGCTGTGCTGACATCTTTCCTTATGGTCTGCAATTGTGTCAGTGCCCCCTGTTGTTGTGCACAATGATGAGTATACATGGAAAGACATCTGCCACTTCTTGTATGAGGAGGGTGCATTTGATAATATTGTTATATCACCTGGACCTGGTTCTCCAACATGCCCAGCAGATATAGGTGAGACTGTTACAAATAGAAGTTAATTGTAATTTGTAGTCCTTTTGGCGTACATAGCAGATTGAAGGAATAGAGAAGCAGGGTCTTCAAATTATTAAGACATAAACGGGTCTTCAAAAAATGAGGATAGGGGTCTTGCAGCTTAGCCATATAATTGGAAAAGGGTGAGAAGTTTAAATTGCAATATGCTTCTATCGGAGACTTCTCACCAAAATCGTATGCTATATGAAGCAATAAAATAAGTCAAATAGTTTTTTCTTATATGAACATAATTGATATTTTCTCCCAAATCCAAAAAATAACATTGAAGAATACCATCTATTTGGAGTTCTTATATTTTCTGAGGATTAGTTATTTTATGACCATGTCTTTTAAACCACTTTGAATTGACAGGAGTGTGTCTTCAGCTACTGCTGCAGTGCTGGGATATCCCTATTTTGGGTGTTTGCCTCGGGCATCAGGTATTTCCTATCCATGCATTTTAGATGCACTTATTAACTTCTTCACTTATATGCAGTTATACTGAATTTGTGTGTCATATGTCTTCATTTCAATTCAGTTACATTTCTTGATGATCAATTTGAGCTGTCCTTTTTGTTTTTGTGCATGATTCTGTTTCATTATTCAATCTATGATTTGAGATTTTCTTTGATGGCCTTGAATGTTTCCCCAGAAGGCTAAAAGTGCAGTTTTCGTCATGCTGTTTTATGTTTCATGTTGAGAAACTTCTGTGAAGGTTCTATGTTACCTATAAGTTCTTGGTGTTCTGAGAGATTTTCTCTCTCTCACTTTCTTTTACTAGGGCATGTTTGTACATATTTGACCCAAATGAAATTTGACTTGCAGGCTCTAGGTTATGCACATGGTGCTCAAATTATTCATGCATCTGAGCCAATCCATGGACGCCTGAGGTATGATGAAATATTATTCCAAGGTTGTCGTGTTTTCTTGATGTTTATTGAATGAATAGATCTTAATACTATAAAAATGGAAATATCTCTATAAGTATGAAATGATGGATGTCTATTTTGGAGAAAGTTTGCTTCATAAAAAGTTTTGATAATTTTCATTTCAAGCTGTGATTTTGGTATTGGTATATAAAAAGATGCGAAAACTTGTATTCTTCCCTCCCAATACCAGGAAACTTTTTCTTTTCAAATTGATAAATTTTTATTTGTTCCTTGTTTCCTTTAGTACTTATTTATTCCTTGTTCTGTACAGTGAAATTGAGCATAATGGCTGCAAGCTATTTGCTAACATTCCGTCTGGTAGAAATTCAGGATTCAAGGTTAGTCTTCTCTTATAATTGAAAGAGCTTGAATTTGAAAAAAATGGTCTCCCGATTCACATGGAAGCTCCTTTGTATGTTTCTGTGGAGCTACATGTTGTCCTTGGTTATTTTGGCATTCTTTTGGTGGAACAAACACATGAAAAAATATAGTGTGTTCAATTTTGTCATATTAAACAATTGCTATGAGGCAGTGGTATATAATATATAATTTCTATTTTTTTGGGTAAATCAGTGTGACTTTTAAATTTATTACCATGTGAGATGCTATACAATGAATTAGGCATGAACAGTATGCGAAGTAGTAGTTAGAATGGTATCTTATCTTGCAATGAAAATGGCACGAAAGCTCTGAATAAGATGCAGGCCTGGTATGAGTGTTAATACATAATCAATCACATACTCTTGCAAGTTATTGCCTGGTATGAATGTTAGTGGTGGATAACAAAATTCATTGTGTTTTCTAATTTATTACAATGTGAGATGCTATACAATGAATTAGGCATGATCAGCATGTGCAGTGGTAGTTAGAATGGAATCTTATCTCTCAATGAAAATGGCATGAAAGCACTGAATAAGATGCAGGCCTGGTATGCTAGATAATACATAACTGATTTTATACTCTTGTAAGTTATTGCCTGGTATGAATGTTAGTGGTGGATAGCAAAATTCATACCTCTTGCAAATTATCATCTTTTAATTTCTATATACCTGAAGGTTGCATCTTATTCAGAAGGCTGTAGACTTCTAGCTAATGAAACCAAACAGTGATTTTGTCATTTCTAAGCCCTGTTGATTGTTCTTTTGTGCAGGTTGTTCGATATCATTCACTTGTTATAGATGCAAAAACTCTCCCAAAAGAGCTAATACCAATAGCTTGGACCTCTTCTGATGACACACTTTCTTTTCTTGAGACCCAGAAGTTTGATGTCATCTCAGATGTTTATGAGAGTGAGAGACAGCAAGAAAACTTTGATTCTATTTTAGAACGATTGAAAAATGGAAGTTATTGGTCTTCCAGCCATGCTAATGGAACAAAAAGCGGAAAGGTTGTCATGGGCATCAGGCATGCTACTTGGCCTCATTATGGTGTGCAGGTATGCTCCAAGATTATTTTGTTTTAATCTGTACTTTTCACTTTCTCTCTATCTTAACTTCTTTTGCCATTCTCTTGACTTTCATTTAACTTCAGTTTCATCCAGAAAGTGTTGCAACAACTTATGGGAGACAGATATTCAAGAACTTTAGAGAAATGACTAAGGATTATTGGTTACGAATGTGTTCGTCATTCAGCAGTGACAGAAATATTCATTATACTGGTAAAATGGAACTCCTTTTCAGAAATGTAATTTGGCTATTCTTGTGTGAACTTGCTGTCTAACACCCTCTCCCCCACCCCTCTCTTTCCCTAGCTGTTGTCATATATGCTGGTAGACACGACTGTCTATTTGGCTGTTTGTACTCTACGGAGATTGGTCATGTGTCTTCATGTAATAATAACTTGGATAATATTCTGTTCAATATTAAAGATGATTTTCTTACGGGAAAATGGTGGTTTAACATATTTGAAAGATATGTACCAGCTGCTCACTGTTTGGTCTGTTTAATGTTTAGACTATATGAAATTGCATATGATGATTGGACTAAGATCTGCTTTGGGTGCCACTTTATCTTCGGCTTTGGATTTGGAGATGCATTTGCTTCTCTGAGCTGTAAACTTGTTTTAGCGTCCATGCAGCTACCCCATGCTAGTAGACTGTTCAGAGCAGTTCATACAGGTGGGCAATCAGCTAAAAAAGCAGATGTTCGGTTTTATGGAGAAGCTTGTAGCAGTGGGCAATTGATGCAAGATGCAGACAAGAGAAATTTTGGCTTTCTTCATATGGCAAATGTTTTGCCCCCGAGCATGCGTGCTAATTTTCTAAAGTTGAAATGGAGGAAATTTGATCACTTGGCAAGTGAAGTTGGTGGAGCAAGAAACATATTTTCTGAACTTTTTGGGAAAAATAAGGCTGAAAACACTTTTTGGTTGGACAGTTCATCAACAGAGAAGGTAGGTTTATCTCTTAGCAAAATCTGTTGCAAATGAAAAGTTGCAACTTTTAATCATTTATTTATTTTGTACCTTTCTGTTAGTTACTGTAATTTATCTGGGATTCTGTTTCTAGTGAATTTATGTGACATAGAGTTGTAATCCAATGTTATATATGTATGTATGAGCAAGTTTTGGTACTCATTATTAGCACATATCCTCAAATCAACACTGAGTTTCATTGTATATATTCTAATCAACATTCAAAATAACATTTATGATTTATTGTTGACATCTAGATTGAATTACAGTTTTGACTAGGTTTATCATTCTCAACTGGAAATTAACTTTTGGTGAAAATAAAAGAATGTATGAAATTCTTCTATTGCATAATTCTTCAAATGAGACAGTCCTGGATATTTTTTGTTAAAAAATTTAGTAAGAATTCATTATTGGTTGTTGGATCTATATTTCAATTATTCAATTTGCAGAAACAAAAGGCTTTAGTAGTCTGTTTAGAAGCAAGTAGCCTGAAGAAAATAGTCTATTTTTTAATTTTGGCTAGACAATTTTTTATTTAATATAGGTGTACTATTTTAGTGTAAAATAAGCATTTTGACTGGCAGGCTTCATAATTTATTTGTTCATGGTCTTTTTGTAGTGTTCTTGGCACAGCCACCCTACACTCGTTTAATATTGATTATCCTCTTTCTGCAATCTTAATTTTTCTCCATCACATACAGGGAAGAGCACGCTTTTCATTCATGGGGGGTAAAGGTGGATCCCTTTGGAAGCAATTAACTTTCAGATTGTCTGAAGACAGGTTGGATAGAATCTATTTCTGTCATCTTGATCTGACATGGTCAAAATTTCTTTTTGTCTTCATAAATTTTTTGAGGTTCCAAATTTGTTGTTTTTCCTTTATGCTTTTACTATTAACTTATTACATGATCGATCGCTCAATGATCAAGAATCTAAATGGAGAACTGATTATAAATTTTCATAAATCATTTAGAGTATCATATGAGGGTTGAAGTCTTAAAGAGAAATACATTTCTTTTGCAGTGAAGTGGCTTCTAAACGGGGAGGTCATTTATTGATTGAAGATGCTGATGGCTCTACAAACAGCACATTTTTGGAAGAAGGTTTTTTTGAATATTTGAACAAGGTATGTATGGATTTTGATTGATCTATTCTTCATTCCTGGTCAGCACATCAGATAGCTTTTCAATCAAAATTATGAGAATGTGAATTGAAATTTGACAATACTATCCTGGTTGTTTACAATCTTAGTAGTAAACAGAACAGGGTTCTTTGCACATTCCTTCCATACTTCAATCAAAATTATGAGAATGTGAATTGAAATTTGAAAATACTATCCTGGTTGTTTACAATCTTAGTGGGAAATAGAATAGGGTTCTTAGCACATTCCTTCCATTATTTATCGAATTTGAGAAAAGTTATAAAACTATTAAACAGAAAAATATCAAAACTACTTTCGTTTGCTGAAGGCAAAGTTAAGTTTGCCCACCTCATACTAAGGGAGTGGTTCTCTTAGAATTATGTTAACCAGTACAAAGACTGGAAATGATTCCCTAAGATGCAGCAAACTGATCCTTATCAGGTATTTATAACAAACTCTCTCTTGCCAAAAATTTTCTTTTGAAGGAAAAAAAAAATTAAATAGAAACTCAAGAAGAGTCTGACTTAGGGATTACGATCCAAAACTTTAACAGATGCTGACATGGTGCTTCTTCTCTGCATAAATTGTTTGCCAAAATCACTTGAATATAATCAGTTTGGTGAGCATCAAGCTTTGATCATCATCGTACATAGGAGCTTGCCTGATATCCTCGTACAATACTGTGATTTTAATTTAAATCAACTGATGAATGAAAACTTGGCAATAGTTTTCTACAGTTGCTGATTAAAAGCAAGCCCATAAGGATGGTACTTTCAACTATATAAGATCATGGTTTATACTCCATCCCCGAAAAGACTTTTTTTTAAATAGAATCCTGGAAAGAATTTCTAGGCTTTTATTTAGTAAAACCCAAAATCATGTCCTTATAAAAAGGTCAAAGTATTAAATAGTAATATATATAAAATTTCAAATCTAACCTTTTGTTAATTTATACTTAATGATGCTAATCAACATTAGGAATAATTCTTTCTTGATAAGAATTGCAAAAAATTGGAGGTGTTTCTTGAGTGCTCTTAATCTGCACAAGATGTCTAAAATGACAGCATCTCTGGGAAGGAAGCGGGAATATAGTTCTTGAAAGAAAAAACTTTAATTGGCCAATAAATAAATAAAATCTTTAAATGATTTATTGAGTTTTGGTTATCAAATGGAATATGAGTTAGCTTTAAGTTTTTTTATTGTACGCTTCAAGTGTATGCCATATGTCTCCACATTGACTTGTTTATGAAAAATAAAGACTGTTCTGACCCAAGCCTATGATAGTACTATGTTGCTTATTATCTTCTGATCATATTGGAAATTCTGTTTGTTTTTCATTCTATTTATATGATTAAAGAGTTCAGTTTAAGGGTACCTCTCATTGCTAGATTCATGTAACAGGAGCTTCTGTCACTCCGTCATGAGGAAAAAGATTACGAAGGACTGCCATTTGAATTCTATGGTGGATTTATTGGTTACATTGGGTATGTAGTTTGTGCAAACATTTATTTCTTCAATCAGTAACACCCCCACCCAAAAAAAAAACAAATGAAAGAAAGAACTGTGTTCCTTGAGTTTGACAGATGCAATCATATTTCACCTCCAAGTGACTTTGGGCTTTCCCTACTTGTTGTGTGTCTGCTTCCATATTCCAACACACCTGACTGGGGTGTATAGGCACGTTTGTCCCTTGAGCATATCTGAAAGTTTGCCTTTTTTATGCTGTAATCTGAATTTTCATCAGTTTACATGAATCCACTTTTTCTCCCTAAGTGAACTTTTATTTTGAAATGTAGGTACAATCTCAAAGTAGAATGTGGTGCGGCATCTAATTATCACAAATCCACAACTCCAGATGCTTGCTTTTTTTTTGCCGATAATATTGTAGTTATTGATCATCATTCTGATGATGTTTACATATTGTCCTTACATGAAGGAAATACAACTATGACCCCATGGTTAGAAGATACTGGAAAGAAGCTTGTCAGCTTGAAAGCTTCTGTCACAAGAAAGTTAGATGAGCAGAATGTACAAGCTGTGACAAGCTCTCAACATAAACAAGGCTTTCATTCTGAGAAATCCAGAGAGCAATATGTAAGAGATGTTGAGAAATGTCTGCAGTACATTAAAGATGGAGAAAGCTATGAGCTCTGCCTCACGACTTGCATTAGAAAAACCATTGGGCAAGTAGATCCTTTGAGACTTTATCTTCATCTTAGAGAGAAAAATCCAGCACCCTATGCTGCATGGCTAAATTTTTCAAAGCAAAATTTATCTATATGCTCTTCTTCTCCTGAGAGGTTTCTACGGCTGGATAGAAATGGTACACTAGAAGCAAAGCCAATTAAGGGTACCATTGCTCGTGGTGCAACACTAGAGGAAGATGAACAGCTCAAGTTACAATTGCAGTACAGGTGATTCAATCTATTCTAGCAACATTAAAGTCACCATTGTTGTTTTTGCCCATTTTGCTCTAATATTTTTGAGTTTGAAAACTGATGGTTTTATTAAGTATTTGTTTAGTCAAGTGAAAAAGGAATTCCATACCAAGAAGAGGGTATAAGTGTGCAATTGTTTCTACTGTAGAAGAAAAGCAGTCTTGTTATTCATTTATTTAGAATACTGATGTCTTCTCTGATGGCATGAGAACTGTAGCCTAGTATCTGAAATTTGTTTAGTGAAAAATTGTATGAAGACCTGTTTGATCACACACTGCTCTTGCTTATCCTCCGTCTACTGTTATTGTATTGTTCATGTAGAAATAGTATAGTCTGGAATGTAGTAGAGGCAGGGTGAATTCAGTGAAAACATTGCGAGAAAACTCACATCCTGCATTGGCACTTTCATTGCCCATGTGTCTTAGGTGATGGGCAGTTTGTAGCAAGACTAGACCTTATGTAACGTGCAATTTTCTTTGATGCATATCTGTTTAAAGGATATGCATAGCATTGGACAGTAACCCTGGAGTTTGAAGTTATATAGTGGAAATTTTAAGAGAAGAGAAAAATTTTGAATTGCCCTGAATTACTGGCTTTTCTTCATTTGGTCTTTTTGGCCTCTCTAATTATGGAAGTGGCAGCAGTTTATTAGTACTTATGGGTCTCACCATGGATGCCATTTGGTTTGACGTATGATTAATAATAAATTATCTGATTCTGGTGGTATGTGCTATGTTTTGAATGGATATCAGATCTGTTAAAACTAAAATTGAAATATGATGCAGAGATATATATAATGTTTGTTGATGTCTTACTGTATCCTCATATGATAATTAACTACTCTCTCTCTCTCTCTCTCTCTCTCTCTACAGTGAAAAGGATCAGGCTGAAAATTTAATGATTGTCGATCTTCTAAGGAATGACCTTGGTCGTGTCTGTGAACCTGGCACTGTTCATGTGCCACATCTCATGGAAGTGGAGTCTTATGCAACTGTTCATACTATGGTGAGTACAATTCGGGGGAAAAAACAGTCAAATGTTAGTGCTGTTGCTTGTGTCAAGGCAGCATTTCCAGGGGGTTCAATGACAGGGGCTCCAAAGTTAAGATCAATGGAACTTTTAGATTCTATCGAGAGCTGTTCGCGAGGCATATACTCAGGTTCCATTGGATTTTTTTCTTATAATCAGACATTCGATCTCAATATCGTGATAAGAACAGTTGTCATACATGAAAACGAAGCATCTATAGGCGCAGGAGGGGCGATTGTAGCCCTATCGGATCCTGAAAAGGAGTACGACGAAATGATACTGAAAACACGCGCTCCAGCTAATGCTGTGATGGAATTTCAATAGCAGTTTAGTGTCAAATGGAATCTGGTAGTAAAAATTCTTTGATAACAATGTGTTCCTTAGGTTTTGAATATTATTACAGGAGTATACATAGAACTACAGCAATACAATGTAGCTTAATTTACCATATGATCTGTTTCTCTCAAATCAACACAAGTTATTAGTTCAAACAATGTTGGTTTCTCAACTTTGTATTACAAATTGATGGCAAATAGAAATTTATACGAGTTTGGATATGTTTTCTATCCATCAAATCTCTTGTCTTGGTTCTGTTTTAGATTGTTGGGTTGTTTGTAGCTGATCTCTTTTTCTCTCCTCCATTCTCATTTTAGAGTTACCTGCCTTGAGAAAAAGTGTGCAAAAAAGGTAGATATAAATGATGTATTAAATCTTAAGGACCAAAATTTTATATTATTCCATCTATTATATTTTCGAACTGTTTTTTTTATTTTTGAGGATTTTAATTATTCATCTCTAAGAAGTCAGTGCTTGATAAAAAAATTCAATTTTATGTGGAAAATTTATATATTTTTTTAAAATTTTATTTCTTTAATTTAATTTTTTTAAAATTTTTGATTATATGTTTGGTTGAGGAAATAAAATAGATATTTCTATTCTTAATTTTTATTTTAAACTCAGTGTTTAGTTCATAGAATAACTTTTCGTCAAGATAATTGCTTTGACTTTGCAGAAATAGATTAAAAAACTTTTGGATAAAATACGTTTAATTAATTTAAAAAATTACTATCCTATATACAACAAAATTTATTATTTTTTATATTTTCTTTGTCTCTCTATTCATATGCTTCTCTCATTCATTTTTTAAATTTCCTCTATCACGGGAAGACAGCGGCACCAATGCCTCCACGATCAGATTTGGTCATGGGAAGCATTGATCCAACGCTCTACAATTAGATCTGACTGATGATCAATGAAGTGCTAAATCTGACATCTATGACTAGATCTTAAGCAATAATACATTATTTGGAATGATGTATGAGCAATCTGTTGGTGTAAATGAAATTTAATTGTAATAAAATTAATTTTTAATATGTGTTTTTTAATAAAGTTATTTTAAAACTTATTTTGCCTCTTACGCTCGATATGTAAAAAAAATATTATTCAAATAACTTTAAAATATAATATAATTAACTTTTGAATAAAAATAATTATTCATACCTTTCATACTATAAAATAAAACCTTTGACTTGCTGTATGAAAAGTTATTTCATAATTTTTAAATTTAAAGATATTTTTTTAAAACGTCATTACTGAAAGATATAATTTTTTACATGAAAAATAATCTATAATTTAATAGTCATATAACGTCAAATTATGTGATATAACATTTCAATAGATATCATTTTTCAATAATCATAATTTTTTATGAAAAATTTAACTTTTTAAATGAAATATATAATTTTTTATTTTAAAAATACACTTTACACAACAAATAAATACCAATTTGGCAACCCTAACTAGATATCGGCCAATAATATATATTATTCATTAAATATTTAAATAAAAATCTTATTTATATCGAAATAATATATTTGAGTTGGAATTATTTTTAATACTTTATCACAATTAAGATAAAAAATAATTTATTACAATTAAATAGTAATAAAATTCAATAATTAAAAAAAACTATAATTAAGTAAAATTGATACATTTTACTATTTATTTACCATTTGTAAAAATTAAAATGTAAATGATTTTGTTAAAAATATTTTTTTCTTATTTTATAAATTTAATTGGCTGGATTTTGTTTATTAAATTTGTAACTAAATTTAGAAAAAAATATTAAAAATAAATCACTGTAAGGGTAGGTGAGCATGCCTGAAAAAAAAAAAAAACAGACATAAGAATCACAAAATCCAACAACCAAACTCACCAACCCACCCCTTCCCTCCCTTCTCTAAAACCTTCTACCAAATCTCACATTCTTATTACCTCAAAATCTCTTCTTCATCTTGCTATTCCCTTCTCATGGCTTCTTCTATTACTCCCAAGCCTTTCCTTGGAGCTACTAAACCCAATCCTTCTCTTTCTTCTGATCTCCAAAGACTCTCTTTTTCCTCTCTTCATATCTCAGTCAAACCAAGAACCCACAAGAAGCTTCGTAAGTTTTGGTTCTTTTAGCTTTCATGTCAATTGGGATTTTGTTGATAAAGATGATGCTTTTGACTTGGTTTTCTTTTTTTTTTTTCCTATTTTTGAAACTTTGTTTCTCTTTTTGGGTATTGGGTTTGCTAGTTATTGCTTTGGAGTTAGTCGTTTATTGGAATATATGTGAATTGGAAATAGCGTTGAGAGTTTGATATTAGGTTCGGATGCTTGTAGTTGCTATAGTTGTGATGCATGTGTGTTATGAGCTGGGAGTGAAATGTTGTGATCAATGCGATTTTTAAGATCAATAAGCACAATAGGCTGGGATACATGTAGGTATCTATTTGTTTTACGTACTAGTGAATTGATTTGATTTAAGCGTTTTTATCACTGAGATTGATGATATCATGTTGCCCTTAGGTCCAGAAATCTTGGGGTGTTTGTAAATTACATTGGATTGCTCTTTTTGTGTGGTCTTAACCATGAGATTTTTTCTGAAGCTGTGTAACGATATTAGTTTTATAACTTGTGGAATTTGTCTGAGCTTGCATCAATTTTATGTGAAGCATCGGAGTAACCAGGAATTCTGCCATTGAAAACAACTACTTCTGGCATGCAGTTTTATTAGGATGATGTAGAAGCTTAAATTTTATGTTTATTATGCTTTGAACACTGTTATTGTGTTCTTATGGCTCCTGTAATATTATGAGAAACAATTTTTCCTAAATTAAAGTTGAGCTTTTGAATTCTGACAAAGTGTGCTGCATAACAGAGATACAGGCAGCAGGGAGCACATTTGGAAATTATTTCCGAGTTACAACATTTGGAGAATCACATGGAGGTGGTGTTGGTTGTATAGTTGATGGATGCCCTCCTAGGATTCCTCTGTCAGAAGCTGATTTGCAGTTTGATCTTGACCGAAGGTACTTGATTATGAGAACTTAGCATTATTGCTTTTATTTATGGCATACACACATATGAAAGTTTATGTATCCTCATGGTAGCAGTGTACGATTCATGTTGATCTTGTGGTAGTGCTTGCAAATAGAGTTGGCCTATTAATGATAGAATGCAGTAGTCTAACTTCCTTTTAATAAAATACAATATAATTCTCAACCCTTTTGATGCAAATGTCTTCGCCCTTGTGTATTAACAGTCAAGAGCTGTTTGCAGGAGGCCAGGTCAGAGCCGAATTACTACCCCTAGGAAAGAGACTGACACATGCCGCATATATTCTGGAGTTTCTGAAGGTTTTTTTTTTTGGTCTTCAGAATTTCTAGTGTTATCGTCAGCCATCATTGTTGCTGTTTCATATCGCAGCTTTATTATCTTTTTGTGTTTAACCAGATATTTCATGACAAAATGCAGGAGTGACTACTGGAACACCAATCCATGTATTTGTACCAAATACTGATCAGAGAGGACATGTGAGGATTCACTTATTATATGTTATTGGGGCTAAATGGGAAACTTAAATGAGTTTGAACAATTCTTTAGTTGGTCGTTTTATTTCTGGCATAGCATTTAAAATGCATGCAATCTATTTTGAATTATCATATGAAAGAAATCTATTTCACACCTCTCAAGGCCCATTTTGCAATTGTAGAGGTGATACTGTTTCTGGACAGTGAATGAGACCTCATTAATTAATCAAATGATGTAACTAATAAACAGTAGTCATCAGTTAGACAATGTGCAAATATGTACTAGTCTGGAGCACAATCTAATGAATCGTTTCAGTTTAGGATCATGACTTTAACATGTGAGAAACATTTAAAGGAAATCTTACAAATCAGGAACATTTGCTCAATTTTGACTTTGTTATTTGTTCTTATGGGGTCTAGAAGGATTCATTAGTGATGTCTTTCTACTTTCAGGATTACAACGAAATGTCAATAGCTTATAGGCCCTCTCATGCTGATGCCACTTATGACATGAAATATGGTGTCAGGGCAGTGAAGGTAATGCCTTTTAGTATCATCCCAATATTGTGGATTCTGCCATCATTTTAGGAGATGCAGATTTGTTTGGATCCAAGTATCTGATTTCAACTTGTAATTGCAGGGTGGTGGTAGATCTTCAGCCAGAGAAACCATTGGGAGAGTTGCCCCAGGGGCTATTGCTAAGAAAATTCTCCAGCAGTTTTCAGGAACTGAGGTATGTTTCAAGCTGGTGGGATTGATCTTTTTTATCCTTTCTTGTTATATATGATCGTAATTTACTGCATCTCTTCTCTGAAGTTACGATAATGCTTGTACTTGGTTCAGTAGTTGTGTGGAGTATTTGTTTAATTTGTTTGCACTTATAAAATGATTAATGTGTGATTTTGCTACCAAGTCAAAAAGGAAAAAGAAATGATAACTGTGACCCTGACCATGTTGTAAACATCTGTCTCCTGTGTCCAATGGATGTTTAGATCTCTAAAACATAGCTTTAACTATGTTTTCAGGATTCAATGCTTAGGAGAGCAGACTACACTTCTGTTACTGAAATGTTTGTCTTTTTATTTTTTGGTTTCTCTTAATGTTCATTTTTTCTTCAGGTTCTTGCCTATGTCTCACAAGTTCACCAGGTTGTGCTCCCAGATGGTTCGGTTGACCATGACACTCTAACTCTTGATCAGGTTTTGGACTCATCCCAATTATTAAGTCTTGATCTCAAACTAATTGTGGTTGGCTACATGAATTTTTTCTTTGATTTCCCTCGATTTGATGTCGTAATTTCTGAAAGGCATTTATTCCAAGATATTACACATTTCGGTCTACTTTCACCCTTCTACTTCATCTAGATTATTGGCTCCCCTTTATTGCTGGCCAATTTATTGTAGCCGTTATCTAACTATTTTCAACTAAATGTTGCCAGGTAGAGAGTAACATTGTACGGTGCCCAAATCCTGAATATGCTGAGAAAATGATTGCTGCTATAGATGCTGTTCGGACAAGAGGAGATTCTATTGGTGGTGTTGTCACGTGCATAGTAAGGAATGCCCCACGTGTATGTACTCTCTCTCTCTCTCTCTTTCTCTCCTCATACTCACATGCTTCAAGTGCATGGGCCTGTGTTAATTTTAAAACTTTAGGTTGCTCTTGACGTTAAAATGATGGAAATGCTTTAATTTGTAGCATCCAAAGTCTCCTGGAAGTTTTCTCCAGAACTGAAAATCTGTATTTGTATGTCAGGGCCTTGGTTCACCGGTTTTTGATAAACTTGAAGCGGAGCTTGCTAAGGCTGTAATGTCGTTACCTGCAACCAAAGGGTTTGAGTTTGGCAGTGGATTTGCAGGTTAAGAAATTTTTTGTACTTTTATGTTACTATTGTTGAATTTGCCTAAAATTCTTTTGAATTGAGTTGGCCAATGGGTGAATACATACTTGAAGGCTATTGCTTGTATGATTATTTTGCTGCTTTGTTGCATTGTAAATTTGTTCTAAATGCTTTCAATAAAAACTGTTGCAGGTACTTTTCTGACTGGTAGCGAACATAATGATGAGTTCTTTACCGATGAACATGGAAAAATAAGGACAAGAACCAATCGCTCTGGTGGGATACAGGTATTTGATTTATCTGTTATTCTCCATCTCTCTCACCCTAGCATCACTCTTTTGGGCTTCCCATCACCAATGCAACGAACAATTGCTGGTTTATTTGCGTTCTCCAATTCCTTTATTGTTGGGCTAAATTCATGAGTATTATGAGATTGTAATTTTGACTTACAGGGTGGAATATCCAATGGGGAAATTATAAATATGAGAGTAGCTTTCAAGCCAACAGCTACCATTGGTGTAAGTTTGAACTCTTTTTGCTTTCTTATTTGTTTCCTATGCGGTGTGGCTATTATAGTTTGTGTTATATATCTTCATGTCATATAATATTTTATTTTCTAAGTTCTGTTGGGATTAATAAAGCTACAAGCTATGAACTTTGCAACTCTCCAAGGTTTTCATAAAATAATCCTAAAGTTTCTGTTGCTCTTCAAGTAACTCAAACTGCACAGAGTTCATCTTCTGAGTAGGCTGTTGTTTTTGTGAACTAGCAGACCTTTAATTTTGCCTGCCTATGTATATAGCCTAGAGTTACCTTGACTATGGATGAAAAATAAGTTGGCTGAATGCTCTGATATAGTTGGCAGTTATGAGCATTGCTATTCTTTTGCTGCTCAGCGTCATAAAGCCTCTGCCACCTAGGTTAACTAATTACACTTGTTGTATTAAAATGGAATTTAACTGCAACTCTAATTTTGTTTTACATCATGCATTTCAAAAGTTTTGGCTTCTTAGTTCAGTTAAAATTGGTGTCTTTTTATGAAATTTTCTGCAGAAGAAGCAGAACACAGTGACTCGAGAAAAGAAAGAGATAGAACTAATCGCCCGTGGTCGTCATGATCCTTGCGTTGTCCCCCGAGGTATTGGTTTCCCTTCCTTCTTTCTCATCTGTCCAAGATTTGTTTTTATTGTCTTTTTTTTTTTTTTTTTCTGTAATCCCCTATTTGCAAGCCTTTGCAACTGCATTTTTCAACGACGGCTATGTTCCTTGAGAACTATGATGAATTTCTTGCATCCATTGTGAAATTGTATTAAGCATATTTGATCTTCACCCATTTTTTGCATATCTTCTTGTTCTTCATTTCCAAACAATATCTAACTAATAGTTTGGATTTCCTCTGTATTTGATTTGGGTGATGCAGCGGTGCCTATGGTGGAAGCTATGGTAGCCCTTGTGCTTGTGGACCAATTGATGGCACAATATGCACAATGTAATTTGTTCCCCATCAACCCAGAGTTACAAGAACCCTTGAGCTTGAATTTCCCGAATTTTGAGCCGGCAAATATATAGACTTGAATGGTGGCAAAGTGGCTGAAATATCTATCTAGGTTGTTATCAACTCAAATCTTCTTAATTTCAAGTGTTAAATACTCCATTTTGAATGAGAATGTTCTGGTTTTAATCCACCTAGTGGACCAAGAGTTCATGGCCATTTCTTTTTCCCCCAACTTTGTTATGTGTTTTCTTTATAATTACATGGTAATGTAGCTTTCATATCTTGACTATTATTTGATTTCTTTTCCCCAAGCTTGTAAACGAATTCACAAGACATTAATAAATGATTGTTGGAAGAGTTGTGAAATACTTTGATTTGATGGTCTTTTCTATTATGCTATATAATTTCTTTTTATCCTTTTTAAGGACTAGTGCCAAATTGATAAGATGAAGCCTTGCTTAATTTCCATTTTTTCTTTTTGTTTTTTTATTTACATAGTTTCTATATCTTTTGAGAATGTAACTAAGCTGGACCAATTGTAGAAGTGTCATAAACCCTAAATTCTGCAAATGTAAATTTTCTTCTATTGAAGTTTTATCTGACTATTTTGATAGAGGGAGGTACCATACTTTAAGGCCCAGTTGCCACCAGGCTGAAGGAGTGAAGGGTATTTAGCCAGGCCCCTGTCAAGATTTGGATGAATCTGGCCCAAAATTATGTAACCTATAATTTTTCTCTGTTTTTTTAAGTTCAAAATCTTCATCCAAAAACCTTGATTTGACACTAAAAGGCAAATTAATGGGTAGAACAACAAATAATTTCTAGAAGTCTATAAGGTATTCTAGTCGAATTAGAACCTTTTTTCGTGACAACAAGATCAAGTCAAAATCTGATTTTTATGAAACTGTACTGTCATGTTAAAATAATCTGATATGCTGACCTTGCTACAGTATGTTTTTCTGTAAGTGATATTGTGATCTGTAATCAATTTCATTAAATTTCTGATGCAAATGATCCACAAAGGTGAGAAGACAAAAGTTGGGCAGCTGTTGTTCAAAAACTTCAAACCTAACTCTTTCATGCTCTACTTACAACCCATTTGTTAGGTCCATTGATTCAGGAGCCAGTCTAGCTTGCCAATTTGGATGACCTTTTTGTTCTTCTTGGAATGCCAATCAGAATTATGACATTTGTGGGAGGGTTGGTACTTCATGTTTGAAACTTAATTTGTCCACTTACTGCCTATGCAATACAGTCTAAATTTTGTCTTAGCCATGAATGGTTAAATCCTGTTGCTGATATGCAGTGCAGAAATGACTACACATTTTCAACCGACCGACTTTGTGTATCTTCAACATAAACAGTAAGCAATCTTTCCCATCCATTTTCGGTGCAGGAAACAAAGACTAGTCAGGTCAGTCAAGTATTGGTCAGTTTGTGGCCAAGTCAAGCTTACAGCCAAAACATTTCATGACCCTCAATATTCATAGCTTTGCTTAGGCTTCTGTGGTTAATTTTAGGGTCAATGGAAGCATATGACTGCATAATTCAAGTCAGCCAAGCAAGAAGTTTGCTGAGCATTAACTTCAGTTAGGAGTTAAATCAAACCTACAGCAGCTTGTAGCCAAATACTTTCTGCCAATGGCCCTTGTTCCCAGCAAAAATGTCAAAAAATAAAAATAAAAATAAAAGAAAAAAAAGACCGGTCAAAAGGTCGATCTTAATTTTACGATTTGAGTTGGACTTACGACTCACAAAAATCAAACAAAAAGATAACCGAACATTTGATTCAATGGTAAGTGTATATATTTATCTATGTAAAAGAATAAATTTGAATTTCTTTACAAAATTTAAAAGAAAAAAAAAAGAACTTGACATTTGATTCAATAGGGTTAGGTTTTTCTTGTTAATTTTAGGTTAACATACACAGCAAATCTCAGCTGTCAATTTGCCTAACTTCATAAACAAAATGATGGTGAAAAATGGGTTCCTTTCCAAAAGAGCTGTCATCTACAGTTTTCTGACAGTTAATTTTCTCATTGCATCTTGCATTTTTCTTTCATGACTTCATGAAAGAACAATGTGAACATAACACCTACCTCTGAAAAATGCAAAAACTCTGGGAAAAAAAATTTTAGTATGATTAATTTTTAGCTGTTTTTGAGTGAATAATTACCATCTGCCAACTCAAATTAACCAATGAAAGTCTTCTAATTAAGGTTGTGAGAGTTTTTATTTATTTATTTATTTGAAAAAGAATAATTTCAAATGAGTTTTTGGAATAAGAAGTGCTTGTGTCATAAACCCGTATTTTTAATCTAAAAATCATATTTATTAAGTAAAAAAATTTTATTTATAAATATAAGATTCATCTCATGTAGGATTCCAGAGATTTTAATTAAAAATAAACAAATAACAAAAAAGTCTTCTGAAAAAATTAATAAATAAAGATTTTTCTTAATTTAGGAAATTTTATTAAGGACTATAAGTGACAAATTCTCTTCAAAAAGAGTATAATGACAATGTTAACTTTTAGTTAAATTTGTTCAATGACACAATTATTAGAGGCTATTTCTCTTTAGAATTCAATAATTAACAAACACCAACCTCACAAATATGTTACTCTTAATAGCATGCTTCAATTATGATTGAACAAACTGCCATCTCCCTTTTACTTGAAAACAAATAATTAAAATAATATTAATTTTTTTAAAAAGGCATTTTCACAAATAATTCTAGTAATATGCCCATTTGATCACATCAAAGCTCAATTCAAAGCCATTAAAACAAAGAAATCTTTCATATCTTTCTTCTGAAAGTGAAAGAAAACGATATGTCTATTCTTTCCCCAAATTACATTACCTTAAATTATCTTTCACAGACTATATAATGTATACAAACTGAAAAGGAAAAATGTTCACATGATTCCCCTTTTTTCATGTCATCTTGTTCAGTTAACATCCCATTAAACTAGCTAGTCACACACTTTTCATATTTCATAATCATATATATAATAATAATATAATAATGAATCATTGAATATGTTTTATTTTAATTTAATTAATTTCTTGATGTTTATCAGTAACCACTAGTCTTTATCTACAAGAAGAATGAGTCAGCATGGTCATCATCAGAATATTAATATCATATTGTCTTATTTAGACACCCTAAGCACAATCCTAGTCTATTTCTTATAAAGCAAAAGGGCAACGTCTGAATAGGAAAATAAGTTGGCCAATAACCCTAACTAAAGGATGTGATCCCTTTAATTATTATTATAAGAAAAAGCAGATTCCAATAATAATAATAATAATAATAAAGTTAGGTTTCAATAGAATACACAAAAACAAGATAATATATATATATCTCATGCAAGAGGAGATAAAGGGGAGATATGAATGAATTAAACTACAAAGACAAAGGATGGTATAGGACCCCAATAATGCATTCTGTATTTCAAAGAAAAGGAAAGTTTGTAGGACATATGACCTAACAAGGACAAAATGGAACATATTCTTATCCTTTGTTTACAAGGAGCTAGCATTTTTTAAATGACACATGGTATTTGGTTTGATAAAAATTGTAGGTCGAGAAAATGATCGATAAATACATAATCAGTTCGTGACATGATCGATAATAATTTTAATCAATTTCAGATGTAAATTAATTTCATTTTTTCTAATTTTGTTTAACGATCGGTTTGGGTAATGGTATATATAATTAGAATTATAAATAAGGACTTGACTTGGGAATGGTCGTACTAAGTCATCAACTAGAAATGTCAGTTTAGGGTTCATATTGCTTTAATTTTCTCTAGGTTTGGCTTGCTTGATTATCCAACCTATTCAAATTTTGTTCCTCATCATCATTTTCCTTTCCTTTATGCCTTGGGTAGGAAGTATTTACTATAATAACAAAAAGAGGTCCAAATTAGGGATATTTTTTCTTCACATGATTATTACAATAATTACATCCTGTGGTCTCCTTTTGGCATCTTGATGTAAGCATAACATATAATAATAATAATAATAATAAAACAAATTTGGGTCTTTTCACCTTTTTTTTTTTAGCAAATGCATTCCAACCATCATTCCCTACAATAATCAAAAGGTGGAAGAGAATAGTGAAAATTAAGGGCTAAAAACAGACATGCTAAACATGTTTTCAACCATTCAATTTTGTCAAAAAAAGGGGGTTCTCAAAAGGGCTTTAAAGCAAAGGTGAATTTTGGGTGAAAATAAGCTGGAAAAGAAAAAAAGTTGGGATTGATTTCTCCTATATCTAGGGTTCATGTGCATGAAAGTAGGATGACTTACCCAATTCACTTTATTAGATTTTTTATTCTTTTTTCCACACATTATGTTATCATTTTGTTAGAATGTTGCTGAAATGAAGATGATGAGAATTTTGGTTGGTCTTCAATCAATTTGTGAAGAAAGCCTGTTTTTGTGGTAATTTGTCTGATTAAGCTTTTAATATGGTTGGTGAAGGGATATTCATGCTTTGATTAGACCATGATCTGATTGCTATTTTTTCATAATTGAGATTAAGATTCACCAGCTGGTTTTTTTTTTTTTTCTTTCCTTTTTTTAGCTATAGATCTAGGGAGACAGGTCAACACCAATTATTTGAAGCTTTGGGTATGTCTTGTTTCCTTTTCTTTTCTGTTTTTTATTTTATATTTATTTTAATTTTTAATACATTTAATTATTTCCTCCGTTAGGGTCAAAGGTGTGATCTTAATAGATCATGCAGACGATACCCTAATAACATTCTATCGACATAATCATTATATTTAGTTATTTACCATTGTTTCTTAATTTCCTCTTTCTATAATTAAATTTTATTATAATTGAAGTGACCCTGCTACAGAAGAGAGTTAAGAACATCTCCAATAGAACACCTCAATCGTGAGAACATGATAAAATGTCTTAAATTTATTTTTTAGAAATAGAAGAATTAGGGTTCATAGCTAATTTTTCCATTTGATTCAAGATCATTTTAAAAAAATAAAAGGTGGAGGGATTTAATAGTATCTTATACTCTATGTACCAAAAAACAATGATAAAGCCTCTGGCTACCAAATTGCATCAACATTTATAAGGGTTGCTAGAAGCCTAGTACGCTAGCATGATGCCACTGCTTACACCATGCCAGTTTGGGCATCAATCATGGACTCTAGAACCATTGAGTAAGGTTTAAAATTCTTGATTTCTAACATTAATGTTTAGTCGTTTTAACATTACGTATTACGTAACATAAAATGACATATTAATATATCATATTGAATAATGATAAGACATGTTGATTTAGTGTGGTGATATGATTACATGATATTTTCACTTCCCACATTAATATTGTATTAGTATTATATGAGTATAAAATGATAAATGACGTTTTGACTAACTGTTAATACAAATTTATTTAATTTAAAATAAAAATATAGAGATTTCATTAAATGAAGAACAATAACTGATTTAAATTTTTTAATAAATTTAAAAATTTTTAAAGCATTATGGCATTTTTTTTATATGTTTACAAAATTCGTCTAATCTTATCATGCTTTGTTACAAAGATTTTCAATTCAAACTTGAATATCAACATTAGAATGAGTGAACAAAATAAATGAAATCAAGGGTATCTTGTTATGTAACTTAGCCAATAAAATTAGATAAAAAAGAAGAAGAAGAAAAAGTAAGACATCCCTTTGAAACAAAGTATGGTATGGCCTCAAGGATCAATTTTGGACCTTAGATTAAAAATTAATTTTGCTTTTTCAAGATGCATTTTTGGAACTTAGATTAAAAATTAATTTTGCTTTTTGAAGATGCAAAGGGAGTAGAGGGGGTGGTGGGTTTCTAATTTATGGACCCAGTAAAATGAAATGCTGAGCATTCTAAAGAGAAAAAAAGCCATATGATATGGCTTTTTCATATGGCTTTTTTTTCCCCATTTGGTATGGGCACAATACAATAATTTTCTTTCTTCTTTTCCTTTACTTTTCTTGAAAGTTGTTATAAGTCAATTTTTGAAGGTTGTGCAAGCACCCATGCCCTTTCTTTTTCTTTTTTTGTTTTATTAAAGTCAAAAAAAAAATCTATATGAAGAAACTCTTTTCCCCTTTCCTAACTTATGCCTATCTTTTTCTAAATGCAAATAGCCTTATACAATTATGTGTTACATCTCCCACCCCCATTGCCCTCACAACCCCACGTGTGCTTTTCTATTAATTCATTCAGTCATAATCTAACAATAATGTTCATCGATACCCTTGAATGATTGTCCAAATCAATGAAAAAATTGGGTATAAATTGTTAGCTAAACCTGTCTAATTTTGCATGTTGAAGTCCATAAACTCCACTCATTAGCCTTGATAAATTGACAACTTACCCTATCACTTTCACACTAATGAGTTTATTTTTGGGAATATTCTATCCGAGTCAATTTCAAAAAGGTTGAGATTGAGAAGCCATGCCCAATGGAAACCACTAATTGGATACTGCCCCAATAGGGTGTGAGGGAAAGGCATGCTCATAGTCCCTAGGAATTTTCACCTGCCATCATCCTTCTAGAGTCTAGAACTCAAGAACCAACACAAATCATTTGATAATATTTTAAGTAGGGAGGCGAAAGAAAAAGAGCCAACAGCATTAAGAAAGCTCAAGAAAGAAGCAAGCATCAACTACCACCCACCAGCACTCTTTTAAGATTAAGTAAAAAAAATTTACAAAAAGAAGAGTTTGCAATTTGTTTTTGCTTCAAACAATCATAAGATGATGAACAATTTTTGTAAAGGATAAAACTAAAAAGAGGAGAGTCCTACACTTTTAACAGAGTTTCAAGGTGCAAGAATGAAAGTTGTCTACATGTAGAAAGGGTTCATTCATTTCCCTAGCCTCTGTCCAATGGTGGCCCATCCACCAATCCTACAATCTCAAAGGATAAGGTCGGTTGCTTGAGAAAAAGATACTCTAAAATCCCTTCTCCACCACCACAATTTCTATGCAATAAATTTAAAAATGAGGAAAGACAAAACATGGAAAGGAAAAACCACAGGTCAGACAAAGAACTTTGGCTACGTTTCTGGGTTTGGGAATAAGAATTGATAGGAAAAGGGAAGATGACAAGATAAAAACAATTAGGATTTGGGAGAAAAGAAAAAGGTGGGGAATAGGAAGAAATATATGAAAACAGTTTTTCCCACCTCATAACTTTCATTTTTGTTTTGAAAAATCCAAAGATTGTACAGCCGGATTCTAGTTTGACCTCCAAAAGCTTAAGACTGTTGCTGCTTTTGATCTTGGTTCCTAGCTACCGTAGAAAGGTTGAGTGGACACCATCATGCCTGTCCTCTAGTAGGCAAAGTATCCCACTAAGATCTTGCAACCCGTTTTTACAGTAGTTTGTTTCACTCAATTCCCCTGGACTCTTCCTTTGCTCATCTTCACTTAGAAAAAGTAAAAGCTGCTATGTTACTTTCTGCTTCTTCTTTCTTTTTTTTAGATATCATTTTTTAACCTGCAATTTAAAAACAAAATTTACTGTAAGAAAATGTCTTTCAAAACTGATATGCTAACCAGGCAACAATGTAAAAAGCAATTGAAAAATGTGCTTTCTTGCACTTTCTCCTCTTTATGAACAAGCATACAGGGCTCAACCTTTTCCTTTGTTTTTTTTGGGGGGAGCGGGTTGGTTTACCATCTTTATTTTGTCTGTCACTATTCAAGTTAGTTGAGAGTTCTGGACCAGTTTTTAACTTCCTGCCTATCTCTAAGTGTTAAACAGTAAAGAGACTTGTTTAAAACAGTGACAAGTTAAATTCTACCATAACAATTGTCAGATATTATTACAATCTTTAAAAGAATGAAAGGACAGATTGCACAATAAAGAACATATAATCCACATGATCTTTTTATAAACTCAAGCTATCATATTTCAATGGTTGCTTGATTGTCCTAAAGGGTATTCAAAGGGGGGGGGGGTCCATAATTCCTCTAACTTAAGCAAGAACAACTGCTTCACTAAACTACAACATCACAAAAAAAATTGCATGGACCAGTTGAAGCCACGTGCACGAAATCAAACAAGGGCAACAAAGCAATGGAAGAATTAAAAAACTAAAAAAAGAAAGAAAATTAAATATAAATTACATGAATGTTGTTTTGAATCTTTTCTCTGAAAGATTTATGCCTGGTTTTTTGTGGTAGATGAAAAGCAAAAGGTGGTTGGTTCAATTGTTAATGGGCCAAAGAATTTTTTATAGCTTTTCAAACATAATATGATCACAAAGAGCAACCCTTTTTCCGGACTACGGACAGACCCTTTTCTATGATATTGATTCTTCTAATACTCAATGACCATAAAACCCTTCCTCCAAGTTCAATGACTGTTTTGAGGTTGTCCCTTCAAATGACTATAGTACCCCTTTAACCCTTTCAAAGGATGAGTGTCGGTCGACAGACAACATGGAGAGCTGTCTTCCCCACATCACTGTTTCCCTCCTTGTTCTTGTCCTCCACCCCCCTCCCCCTCCTTTTATTTTTTTTTTTAACATTAGCATTTGAACTCAAAAATTTCATGTTACAACAACAGCAACAAGCAGCAACCGGTTAAAGAAATTGACAATTCAAGCCTAACAAGCACAAAAATGTTGACAAGTCTAATACCTTATTGGATTACTTGGAAAAGTATGCGTATGCTAGAAACAAGTATTGAAGATAGAACAAAAGGAAAATTAGGGTAAGTTGACTAAGTAAACTCTGATGCAAAATAGCTCTAAGGATGGCCAGGCCCTAAATGGTGCTGATTTTGCTATTAGGTGTGGAAATTGGGTTTTCAATTCAATTGAAAGTGACATTTCAAGAGTTGAAAAGGTAAATTTGGATTTGGGAGTCATGGTCAAATGGGTCACTCTTGTTGTATTATGATGACATTCATGAGAAGAAAAAGAAAAAAGAGAGAAAAAAAGAATTTATATTTGACAAAATCAACAAAACTCTTATAAATCTGTTCACAGCTTTATAAACATTAAAAATGTCAGCATCTTCCTTATAAAACATAATACAGGTGTCCCCATTTCATCATTTTCATTAATGCAGGGTCCACTGAGATGCTTTCTTTGAACAGAGACATTAAATAAAAAATGGGGAAAAATTGAAGAATATATTAGTAAGCATGGAAAGGAAAGGCATACCTTTTGTTTTTTTTTTTTCTCTTTCCTTTAGGTTTTGGTACAAATTTTTGTTGAGAGTAACTCCTAGTTTGTCTTAGGGGTTGCTTGCTTGAAAGCAACAGTGGGAGCTATCCTACAACTCCTCCTTTGATGCTCAAGCACAAGTTCTCCAGCAAACCAATCCAACTTCTCAAAGTTACTTTGTTCTCCAATCCTTTTACCTCCAAAGAGGACTGATTCAACATTTTTCTGCTTCAGCATTTCCTCAGCTATCCCTATCAGCATAGTTACATTGCTGGGGCTGGGGTCTGTATCTACATTAGGGCCACACCGACCTAAACTGGACCCATTTGCCTGTCACACCAAAAATTGATTGGAAAAGAGGAAAAAAAAATGATCAGTGATTCCATGATTTACAACAAAACTAACATCAATGTCTTAAAAGACTGATGACTAAGAAAAACAGAATTTGTTCATCCATCAAACATAGTAAATTAATCAAAAGGTCCCAGAAATCATGGTCCCTGTAGTTTTAGCTTTTCCAACATAACAATTAAGGTTGTACTGAAGCAAAATTAAAATACCCAAAGCCCTGCCTCCAATTAATTTGTCTATGAAACCGACCAAAAGGGCAGGACAAACAAAACACCAATGGGCCAAATTATTATGGAGTCCACCATTTTTTGTTTCATTTCATTGGTCACTTGCCAAACCCCCCTTTAGTGGTTCATTAAAATGGCACCTAACCAGATTGTTTTTCCGCATTCACCTTTATGAATTCTACTTTCATCAGCCACTGAAAACTATCATACAAAAAGCTAGTAAATGCAATACAGAACAACCTGCATACAGCCTAGCTTTTTATCACTGGCTATTGGGAAATATATGACCACTCAATTTCTTATAGTACTCTTTTGGGTGAAAATTGACTACTTCATATGACAAATAGAGAGGCCAGGCCATGGTCCAAACTAGAAGAAACTTCCTCCCCACTCTTTTTTCTCTTTTCTTTCTATTGGAGTGTAGTGTATGTACTTAAGAATGGCAATATAAGAGACCAGGTCCTGGCATGTTAACAGTGCAGAAAATATTTTACCGTAAGCAGCCTAATAATAAAAGCTAAGCTAATCATAGAAGGCGTGTTTACCCCTTTTTAACTAATACAGGGACATGGAATCATGAATGGCATTTTCTGCTCACTCATGATGTCCCACCACTCTTAAACCAAAGCTTGCTCTAAACAAACAAGGCAAGATATCCCCCACAGCATCAAATGACAAGTAGTTATAGTTTGAAAATTTGTTCATAAAAGTATTTAAACATTCCCATATTACGCAAGAACTTGGCAAATGAACCAAAGCTTTCCCCATGGATTGAATTATGGAAAGAGAAAAAGAAATCTGAAGAATTCTCTTTGACCAAAAGAATCTTCTATTGCGTAAAGCGAAATGTGAAAGCTTTTTTCTCAAGACAATTCAACAGCTTTGGGTCCCTGTTCAAAGAATAACTGACAATTTTGACCCAAAAATACACACAACTTGGAAGAAGGTGCAGCAATGTAACTTTAGTTTAACTAAAACAACCAAAGCAGCAGTAGGCCTTGGGTTTGAGCCAACCAAAAACGCCTCGTTTTAGGAGTTTTGCCAAAGAAACAGTGCCCCCAAAGCATCACGTGCGACCCAAAACCACCATGCCTGCCTAAGGCTGAGGTCCCCTGTTTACCCGTTGGCCAAAATAGGGCATAGATTTCCATGCTTGTGCTCCATGCCCTAAACCTTACACTACTAAAAACACAAGCATCAATGACCCCATTATCCAAGGTCAAAAACAAACGTTACCATCAACATTTGAACCCTTAATTCAAGAATTCCAATGTGCAAAGGACAAGACCCTTTAACTCCAACCAGCCTGGCTTCCATTGTCCCTTTTGCATTTGGCAATGACAAAAACCCTCATCAAAATCATCACGAACAGAGTTTGCTAAGGACAATCACATATGTTCAACTGTCTAGTCTTGATAAAAAAAATGTAAAAAATAAAGGTTTTAGGATCAGAAGGTACCAAACATCAAACATGCTTGTGTAGTGCCATGAATATACCTGAATTCTGACGTAGTTACTGCTTCTGCATTGTCCGAACGCCATGGCTACGGCTTGGTCCACCGAGTCGGCCGAACCGTCACCGGATATCCGGGCCATTGGCTTGGCCCAATCCTTGACCCTCCAATTCTTGACTTGCTCATATTCATAGCTAACTTCAAGTAGCTGACCGGTCCCCAACGACAGCACCAACAAATCCTCAACGCCTCTAACAAAAGGAAACTCCTGTTTATTATGCAACACGTGCGTAATTGCTGCAGCCGTTGGGTTGCTCATAGCCAACCCACCATCAACCGCCACGCACCTGGTCTCACCGTCAACAGACCGCATCAAAACCGGGTCGAATAAACCCGGTTCAGCTGACGTTGCCCGACAAACCTCCCATAAGGGAAAATCAAAACTATCCGTCTCCAAGGCGTCCGCCCTTGAAAACAAAAATGGCGCCGTGCTGGAAAGATCATAACACGGAATCAAAACCGGTTTTAGAGTATCCTTCAACGTCAAACTCCTTCCATCCGCTGCGAAAGCCTCCTTCATCGCCTTCTCCAAACCGGTTGAACAGGACCCGGTCGAACCGTTTTTCAAAATTTTCTTCAAAATACCGCCGTTTTTACCCGAACCGGAACGGTATATCCGCTTCCCATTATCAGCAAGGAACCGCCACGTCTCCTCAGCGGTATAAATCGGGCGGTTGTTATCTTTGGTGCCGAAAAGCATGGCGGTGAAGATACCACCAACGCCAGAACCGGCGGCGACGTCGAAAAAGTCGGCGATTCGAGCATTTGGATTACCGGACTTGGATTTCAACGCGTGTTCGAGATAAGCCAAAGCTTTCCCACAAAGAATCCCTCTCATGCCACCGCTATCGATACTCATAATACAGATTTTACCTCTCTGGTTCTTGATAGCTGACTGGGAATTCTCATCACCCTGTTGAACTAACGGCTCAACCTTCTGTTCAGAAGCCGGAGAGATCGGCTTTGGAATCCATAGCTTCTGATGATCATCGTACCCGAATAAAAATTTACTTTCCAGAATCGAAAAGATTTCGTAACTCAGCTTATCTGTGTCGATGCTCGGTTCTTGCATCTCTGAGGAAGTATTCGATGACATTATTACTTGCTGTCGCACGTTACACAAAAACCAAGAACCCAAAATTAAAAGAAGAAAAATCTCTTCGCTTTAGGAAGAGAAAATTCTTTGCATACTCCAAACTGGAATTCCTTTCTGTTCTTTTCCTTTGTTTACTTCCACCTTTTCAGAGTATCTGACGCAGACTCTGCCGCTGAAGGAGTTGAGTCAATGAAAGCAGCAGTTATAATTTTCTGCTACCTTGCCATTCACGCCTGCCCAGAAGAAAAGTTTTTCTGCAAATGGTAAAATGATGAGTTTAGCTTTAATACAATAATAATTATAAGAATAGTATATAAGAATTTCCAAAGTAAGTATCACCTTATTTGACAGGAATGCTCAACCAACATTTATCAGCTTCTAAAATGGAAAATCACTCCCCATTGCGCAATCGTTATCATCATCAAAAAAAAAAAACAAACAAACAAACCAACCCGAAGATCCCCAAGCCTAATTGTACCAATCCACGCCTTTCGCCTGCTTAATTTTTTCTCTTTTCTTGAATCTTCGGCTGAGAAGTCTATCTATCTATTAATAATATCTTTTGTTTTCTATTTGGTTAACTAACCATCAAAGAAAACCAAAACCCTTAACAAAAAAAAGGCCAAAACCCCAAAAGAAGACAAAGAAAGGAACCCAGAAGAGAGACAGTAAGAAAGGCAAAGGTAAGAACACCCAGCAGCAGTTTGCTTCCAGAGGATGTCTGTTTATTTTAGCTTTTAAAACAAAAAAACCATTTTCTTTTTATTTAATTTTTTTTATATATAACCGCACTTACCGTTTTAAAATCACCAAATAGGTAAGCAACGGCTCTAATTGTTTGTTGGTTTTTGATCAAACGGTGGAGTTTGTCTCATTTACTATTGGTCCGTGATCAACGTTCAAAATAAGTAAAAAAAAAAAAACTCTCTCTAACTTTTTAGTATTTTTTATTTTATTTTTAATAATCTCCCGCGCTTGTCGTTAACCGCGTGGGGCCAAGGCGTCACCACCGTCGGCAAAAGAATGGAGGAGCACCACTAATTGTGGGCAAAAATATAATTTTTTTTGGACAAATTCGCCCTTTGGGTAAAAAGTGGGTTCCATTTTGGATAAAAATGTGGGGTCTGCTTTTTGGAAGGCTGTGATAATGGTGGAAATTTTTAGTTTTTACTGTTTAACTGTCCGGTGAAAGTCAGGGGGGTTATTAGTGAAAAGAGGTGATAAATAGTGGATAAGATGACTGGTGGGAGACAAGGTGGTCAATGAGTTGACTAATTAGAGTTGTAAAGAATTTTTTTTTATTTACTGATTGGACCGTCTTATTCTATTCTAGTATTGGCTAAATATACCAAACTAATATTTATCTTACATTAATTTTAATTACTTAAATTAAACTCACACTTTAAAGTTTTATCTATAAATGACTTTCCAAGTGTTAAGCATGCACAAATTCATGAAGAATCAAAAAGGTTAATAAGTCATTAAAATATATTATGATAATTAATTAGTTATTAATAGATTTATGAGAATCATTTAATTGTATTTGTGAAATTTAAAAACTTTTCATTATCAATATGTAGAAAATAAACAAGAACTTAATGCAAGAAACATCGGGTCAAGTTTGCGAAGTTCCTCGTTAAAAACAATCGTATAAAATTTAATTTTGAAAGTCAAAACCTAAAGATTGATATAGATAAGTAATATGTAAAACAATTATTAAAAATTTTATCTGAAATAGAATAAATATTTATTTAATGGTGGAAAATTTGCCATAACTTTTAGTAAAAATATATATCTAAAAATATATCAAGACTTTTTTAATTTTTTTTTCAAATTTTGTATACTTAATTTATGTATCAAAGTATTTTAATTTTTTATTTTTTATTTTTTATTTTCAATTGTGATTTCTATTTAATCATTTTTTAATAAAAAAAATCTCACATAAACTTAATGAAAAAAACTTTTATCTAAAAATTGTCCATAAAAAATAATTATTTTTTAATACAACTTCCCCTAGCTGCAAGGTTTATTGTCTGCAATCCTTTTGTATAGAATTAACGAAGGTAAATAAAACTTTTAAAAAATGATATTATTACACGTTTGAAGCCATTTTAGTATTTTTTTCAATTCTGTGTTTGAACACTCACACCCCTAAAAAAGAATTAAAAAAAAACACTATATTGCACCCTCACTATGCAAGAGCTTTTATTTTATTTTATATAATTATTATAAGTATAATTTTTAGAAATAGTAAAAATAAAAAGATGGGTTTTTCTTCTTTTACTTTTTAATTTTATTTTTATAAAATTAATTTAACGCAACTCATAGAATGGTTAAGTGGGGCTACAAAGTAATTTTAGGTGAAGGCCAAAACAAAGTTTAGTCAGACGTGTAACAGTGTAGAACTTGTTTGGTTCTTTGATTTGAGAGGGACTGTTCATGACGTGAAGTCCTCTTCAATGCTCTAATTTATTTATTTTATTTAAAAAAATTATTTGACATTTTCAAGTATTCCTTTCAATTAATAAAATTTATTTTTTTTCCTTTTTCTTTTTTGTTTTTAAGTACCGTAAAAGTTGATTTTTCGATTAAAGTCAAAGGTGTGATCAAAGCCTATTATACAAAAGAGAACTCCGTAAATTTTTGTATTACTATATTTTAGAAAAATTTAGTATTTATTAATATGTTCTTCCTTTTATTTTTAGTATAAATGAATTAATTTAAGATCTGACTTGAAATATTTTGTTTATAAGAATAATATGGATTTAAATTCAAATATTTCATATTTGATATAATCGATTACGTTTCGAGACAAAATTCAACGAACTCAATAATTTTTAAAAAATTTTAAAATTTTATTTATAATAAGAATTGTGCGATTAAATATTATCGACGAAATTGATAAAGAAATCTTCAAACCTTTATATCAATTTATTTTATTAAAATGTATGTTAAAAATTATAAAATTATAATTATAATTTTTGTTGGTGCATTAACCAAATGTGCATAAAATTTAATTATAATTTTTTTAAAAAAATTCTCCATATTATTATTGTCTAAAAACTCTGGAGAAATGAATGTTAAAGGTTGCATTTTAAGTTATAAAAAGGTTTATGATTCAATTATTTGAATAAATGATAGTGATGAACAAGTTTTTCTATGATCAAATCATTGAATTCATATGCAGCATTGGACCCAAAAAAATCAAAAACATGAGGAAAGATTAAATCCCATCACTCTTCCTGAGGAGTGGAGGGATAAAGACAGTTCCACATTTCCTTCGTGCAGCAAATTAGTGTTGTTATCCTGACTTATTATCGATAAGTGCAGCTTCCCACTGCTGAGCTTGTGGCCTATAATCGTTCTCCACTAGCTTGATTGCTCCTAAGCTTAGTGCTAATGATGAAGACATTTACCTGGAATAGCATGATTTTCTTGACTTCTCCGAGGATTTAACCAACATTTTCCAATTTTTTCAACTCTATTTTTCCAAAAAAGTTTGAAAGGCAACACATGCTACTTTATCGAATTTGGAACCATACGTCACGAAACTTGTGTTATTAAGTGATAAGATGAATTTTTAACTTATAAATGAAATCTTTTTTTCACATGCTTTTTTAATTATAAATACGAATTTATGATAAGTAGTATTTGAATTTATCTACTCTTTTATTAATGTAAAATCTCAAGTCGAAGTAAGTTTGGATTGAATCAAAGTGAATACGAAAATATTACAATATAATTGAGTAAAGTAGAATGTTACGAATTTTACATCTTTTAAGAATAAAATGGATTTTGAGTTTTTTTTGTGATTTTTTTGAGAGTCGTATATCTCTTAGTTCACATTAGTGTCTATATGCAGTGGTTAACTTGTTATTTTCCATTGTCATTAGCTTATTCGGCCTGAAACTCATCCATGTTTGAGGGATTCCATTGGTGCATATACAGCTTTCTTCTTTAGTTTCTGGTCTTTAATGGCTAATAACTTGCAAGACAAAAGGCATTTTTAGTCCACTAATCACGGCAGTTGGTCTCTATTTGCATGATTAGATTAAGTGGGATTTATCAAAGTCACAAGTGACCAAAGTCATTGATTTGGGAAGAAAATAGAAGATAAAAAGTCCCCATTAAGTAATTAACCTTGGATTGGAATAAATTATAGTTGACGCCAACTAGGCTCCAAATTCGGCTTTATGCTACTTCTCTTTGAGGTTAAACACAGGAATTATGATGTCCTTAATACTTCAAATACTATCTATGCTTCACAATCTTAATATTTGTCAATATCAATTAAACAAAATTATATACTAATCTTGATATTTTAACACGAGAATCAGGGTTTTATTTTTATTTAAAGAATTGGGTTTGAAATTTTTTTTTTTTTACAAAATTTATAAAGCTTTGACCTCCTAGTCTCATACCCAGCTATCAGTTGCTAGTATCTAAAACTACACCCCCCACATCCCTCTCCTCCAAAACAATTGAAAGACAAGAAAACAAAAAGCCACACTGAAAACAGCTGTGGTGATGTATGCACGTGTGGGAGAGTGTTAATGGTGTGGTTTGGCATTTATTGAGGCAGGGGATGGGCGTGGAGGGTGGTGGGGAAGTCACTCACTCACTCACTCAGTCCAGCTGCCAGTGGAGGACTGAGTGAGTGTGTGTTTGCAAGGTGGGACAGCGGAACAAGATCATAAGATAACAGTAAATATCATAGCTTTCTCTTGAATGTTTCTTGATGGCCTTCCCTTCTTTTTGTTGGATTGCCATTGCCCAATCTTCTCAAATTGCCAGACCCCTCCCTCACCCCTCTCAAACTCCATAACTCTCATGGTCACTCACATTTATCACCAGCCCATTACCCTATTAACCCTACCATGTCATTTCCCTTGTGCCCTTTTGACAATTTGTTGACAAAATGACAATCATATTCCACCTTATTTTATCAGTTTCTTCTTTTTTTATCTTCCGAAATTTTAACCTCTGAATTTGGTCCTACACTCCGTAACCAAAAGAAGAAAACTTATAAAGCATCTAAATTAGGCCATACCATTGCCAATTGCCAAGTAAGAGGCCATTATCAAAAGGTTAAGTTTTTGGCCCATTTTCTTGCCATTCAAAATCTTAGGTCCATAAATTTGTGTACCCAGGTCATGGTTGCATGGGCCTTGGAATGAGCCTGGTTTGAATAGCAAGCTGGACAAAGACCCATTTCTATATGTTGGTTCTTTGTTAAGAACCAAAAGAATTCATAGATTTTTAATTTGGTATTTGAGAGATGGAATAGTAAACTGATACATTATGAATTATTTTCAGTCAAATTGAACAAAGAAACACAAAAAAGTTGAGGTAATCTGTGTCCAAGATCATGACTTGAAAGCACAAAGTGGCACCATTGAGTAATAGAATGCACTAACATTGAGAAACCGGAGGAAGTCTTAGATCGTCCCATATATATAGACAAATTTTTCTGTGGCTAAGCAATCAAAGTTCTAAATTTCTAATGTGGTCCACTTCCAAGATATTTGGGATGCTTCTATCCATTTCCACATGGTTTTCACTCTTCTGTCGTCCATGGATAGAAAGTGCATGCCTTCATCTTCTTCCCTCACTCCCAAAACGCACATAAAAAATGCAAACATAATTCCAAAGTGGGCACTAATTCACCAAAGAAAGAACAGAGTTTGCCTCAAATTCAGGATGTATGATGTAAATATTACCTTCATTTCAATATTTTTCTACATGATCAGTTTCTTTACCCCCTTTTTTTTTTTGGGTTGGTCCTAGCAGCAACAAATATCCTTGTGGTTGCCAATGGAAGCAGAAGGGAAAGACATGGAGGACTCAAAGAATCTATGTGACAAAGGAGGGAGAAAATCTGATACGAGTGAAAGAGGATCCTGTCAAGGGAGATGGAATAAAGGGAACTATAGCTGGGGCAGTTGCTCTTATTATTGGTACTAGTATTGGATCAGGGATACTTGCACTCCCACAGAAGGCCTCTCCTGCTGTACGGTGCTTTCTCTTAACAGGGTGTATAGTTTTTAAGTTTTTGGGAATAGTTTTGCCATGTTGGTTGTAGAGTGTAAGTAATGTTTAACTTCCCTTTCACTTATAGGGTGTGCTTCCAAGTTCAATATCCTTGATAATTTGCTGGGCATTTCTGCTAATTGAAGCACTTTTGCTCATCGAAATAAACGTTGGTTTGCGGGGAAAGAAGGGGAAGAAGGAAGAGGAGAGTGAATTTGAGGTAATTTCCATAAGGACAATGGCCCAAGAAACACTGGGAGATTGGGGTGGAACTTTGGCCACAGTGATCTATGTTTTCTTGGGTTACACTTCAATGATTGCATACAGTTCCAAGTCTGGGGAAATCCTCTTCCATTTGATCAATCTTCCTGAATCAGTTTCTGGCTTCTTGTTTACTGGAATTTTTACCATGCTTATCTCTGTTGGTGGAACCCAAGCCACTGATCAAGTCAACCAATGGCTCACTATTTCCACGATAGGTAGGATTTAGACAACATTTTAGATTTTTATCTTGATTGATTATAGTTGGTAGCCTTTGATTGGAAATACCCTGTTTAGCAACATATGGATGTTGAAAATGTGGAGGAAATGATATACAGGTTTATTAATTGCAATTGAAGCGCTAGCAGTTGTGTTCGGAGGGTGGTCAGGGCTGGAGGGAAGTGGTGATTGGGGGAAAGTTCCAGCCACCATTCCTGTCATGATATTTTCTTTGGTATACCATGATATAGCACCCGGTATAAAAAAGACTACTCTTTTAAGATGAAGCTTCAGATTTTTCCAAGCATTGAAATAATGCCTCTTGGTTTATGATTTTAGTACTTTTCTTGCAGTGCTTTGTGCTTATTTAGGCAGTGACCTTACCCGGTTAAGGGTTTCAGTTTTGCTTGGTAGCGTTGTCCCATTGTTGGCATTGCTTGTTTGGGATGCTATTGCACTTGGCCTGTCAGCACAAGCTGACCAGATTGTTGATCCTGTTGAACTGCTTATGAGGTAATTCAAACTACGATTCTACATGTTACATTGCAAATCCTCTCAGTAAACTATGATTGCAAAATCCTCCTTGCCTAATCCTCTAAGGGTAAAATGGAGTGGAGTTTCCTTCATGGTAGAAGCATTTTCACTTCTGGCAGTAGGAACATCAATGATTGGCACTCTCCTAGGCTTCTCAGAGTTCTTTAAGGAGCAGCTTAAGAACCTCTCATGGCATTCTTCTTCAATGCAGGTTAACTTATAAACTCCCCCCTCCACTCATCCTTTTCTTTCTCTCTTACGTGAACTGAGAATTGTGCATGCAGAGGGATATGAAGAAATAAACTTTCCGTCTTAGTATAGAATTATTTTTTCACAGTTCATTCAACATACTGTGTAATAGTTAAAGCTATACAGATAGCACCATTGACACCGGATGACCTACAGCAGAAACCAGACAAACCCTCAGGGCTGACAAATTGGTGGGGAAGAAATAAAACCAGCTTCACAGCAATGGCGATGGTTGTCACTCCAACTCTTTTAGTCTCAACAACAGTTCCAGATGCATTCTCTGCTGCTACAGATATTGCTGTAAGTTAAGAGGACCATAGGTTGGCTTCGTGAAATGGCATTCAGCCTTGGGCTTTTTTTGATCTTTTTGCTGGTAAATTGGTGCAGGGGGGATACTGCATGACACTGCTGTATGGAGTTCTCCCACCAGCAATGGCTTGGGCCATGCAAAACAGAGAAGGTGAGGATTCTCATCAGAAGGCATTAACAAGACCCAAGCCTGCACTTTTTGGAGTAGGACTATTTGCCTGTGCGATAGTGGTGGAGCAAATCCTACAGGATTTCTTGGCGTTGCATTTCTGAGAAGGATAAACATGCCTCCTGCTGCATCTGTCTGTATTATTATACCAATTGCTTAATTGATACTTGCAATTTGTTTAATAGTCCATTTACCAATAGTCTTTGGAATATATTAAAGGTTGTTTCTATTACTTTTCCCTGTTTCCAAGAAAATATACTAGCAACAATTGGGAAAAAGTTTGGTGCTTAAGCTCAGGATTGGCTGAATAAGAGAGCCTGAATGGCACCTTCTGTAATACTGGCATCCCTTCCATTCATAAACTCATTTTATCTATTTGAACAAATAGAAGAAATGTTGCTATATTGACAAACAGGTTCCAAATACTTCTACATAGTGCCATTGGATTGGCAGGAAGTTAAAATGCATAACTCATCAAGAATAGAGATCAAGTTCCAGGAACTGATTTGGAAAACCTATGTGATAATTGTTTTCCATTAATAAATATAAAGAGAACTGACGTCATGGTGCACACATCAAACTTTATTTCAGAACAGGAAAATGATCTACCAATACATGTTTTAAATAAGATAACCACAAATGAAATAATGACATTAAATTGTAGCCAAACATGAGCTCAATGTTTTGACATTAAAATACAGGCATGAAGGCAGTAGACAATTAAACCTTCAGCCTCATGGAAGATCCTAGTTCCTCACAGTTGTGACATGCTTCAAAAGCATCTGTACAACATCGTGAGATATCCTTGCAGCTTCATTCTTCAAGTGATTGATCTTTGCATCTGTTTCTAGCTCAAGCCGCTTCACATTGGCCCCTGAGTCTCCACTACTCTGTATGGTAATCCATGAATACACCTTAGTTAAAATTTGAATCACAGATACTTGGGTCTCAAAGCAATTCTATCACTTAGAGTTCAGTTGCAGCATAAATAAAGATTTCAGATAACTGTGGAAATAGCAAAAGAAACCAAGGAAACATGCAAATGAACGAAGTTATAACTGAGTAAATGCTCAATCAATAATTGTGAGAATCTAAGCAACACACAGATTCCACAAAAGATTCAATTATTTTTAAATTTTAATTACTATTGTGATGGAAGCCAAAAAAGGGTTGGCAGCTCATATCTAAGATTTTTAGCACATTGCTGTCATTTGAACAGATAAAAATCAATATTTTCCATTTTTTTTTAGGTTCACTAGTTCATACCTCTGCGACCTTCTTCTGAAACTCATACTCAACTTGAGCACGAAATTCAGTAATCTCTTTCTCTGCCTCTTCCTTGGCCTGTTTTAGTCTAGCCATTTTTGCTGGATAAATAAAAAAAATGAGTCAACAACAGGACCTCCATAAAAAGCAATGACTACCACAATAACAGCAACCAAGAAAGCCAAATCAACTACTCTCCTATGTTTACTACACATCTTAGCCTTCATGAAATGGTAGTAGCAATAACCAAACAGCAAAGCATTATAGTTATGATATTTTATGATAGAAGAGATGAGATCTGATTTGGTACTAAAAGACCAGGAAGAAAGGCTGTATGTTGTGGAAACTATTACAACCAATTTAATTGAGGATACATTTTCAAATTATGTGTGTCTTTGTTGTTTAACCAAGTGTCTATATCAAGTGAGATCATGTGTTCAAAATATGTTCTGTAATTATCAAATATAGCTTCTAAACAAATAAACAGAACTGCTACATAAACTAGCATCTCATTATTCTTGAACTAAGATTGCATCAACGCAACACAATAAAAAATGCATAAAGATTAGAAAATTTCACAAGTCCAGGTATGAGAAATATAGAAAATGAGATGACTGCTTACCATTTCTTGCTATATTGACAATGTGCTGAGCTTCTTGTTCTGCAGCTAGCAGCTGTTGAATACCGTTCTGGCCCCTGCTGGCTTCCATACTTGCTGACTTTTGTTACAGGTACTCTGAAATTAAGAATTGATTTTCTTTATGACAAAAATAGTACTTTAATAATTGAATAAATTGCAATAAAAACTAGTAACAAAATAAACAAAACAAAACCATTGGAATGACAGCATCAGGTAGCAAAATTGGGGTCCTCAGAGTTGGAAGTTAGTAATCAAGAAAAGAACAGTCAGAGATCAAGAACTTAAGAATAAGAGGGAGTAAACACAGCCTCCAATAGAACAGAGACATAGGATGGCTAAATCTTCAAATGTGGTTTCAGTGGTCACTAAAAGCATTCCGTTGTGTACATGAAGGCATACATATAAGCCTGCACATGTGTTTAGTAACTTCATAAAATTCATCAGGGATCTTTATTTTCTACGAATATATACTACCGCAACCAAGAGAAGGTGCCAACATTTTCCAAGATCGATAACATCCAGCATCATCTAAGACCACTTTGACTTGATAAAATGGAAAACTTAAGCTTCAGACATAGAGTCTTCCCTTCACAATCCCAAAACTTATGATCGAATAACTAAATTTTTGCACAAAAGTCATCAATTTCCAATGGAATTTTAGATCCATAGCCAAATTAAAATTCAAAGAAACCTCCAAGACCCCAAGGACCAAATTTTCATGCCTATTGCAGATTAAATTTGTTTTCAAGGTAATACACTACATTTTATGTACTGATCCAAATCCATCATTACATAAAAATATTATAAAAAACATTATTTGATCACCAAGATAAGTTACAATAATGCCATAACCACCACCACCACCAACAACAACAACAACAAGAAAAAAACAAAGTTTAACTCTTTTAATTCAGAATCAGCAATCTCCTTCCACAATATCAAAAACCCATTTTATATTAGCTCATGTACAATATCATTAAAATGACCAACATCATAAACGAAAAATGAAACTCCAATTTTTAAGCAAATTGGTATCAATAACTAACCCATTGAATCTAGGTCCATACAAAGGCAGGAAAAAAAAAATACCCATCAAGGTTTTTTCATTGAAAAATTCAAAGCTTATGTGTATGTCAAGTAGCCATTAACTGAATTGCCAGATCAAAGGGGAAAAGTAGAGCTTTAGATTTATACAATTCAAATCGAATTACTGAGTTAAAAAAGTAGTGATCTGGAGTACAAAACAATGGTAAAATATGGGAAATGAGAAAATGATAGAAACTGTGAAGAAAATGTAAAGAAATCTAAAGAGAAAAATCGAGAGTGAGAGAAGACGTACCAAAAGAACCGGTGTTTTTGGTTGAGATTTAACGCGAAAATTGAGGGGTTGGCGTTGCCTACTTATTCAATAGAGTTTCAAAGACCCAAAAAAGAAAAGAATAATTGAGTTTACCAAATGCCTATTTTGCCCTTGTTTGTAGTTGTAAATTACGAGTATGCGAACTCTATTTTGACACGTAATATTGAAAATTTCTCCTTTTTTTTTCTTTTTTTAGCATTGGCAACATTAAAATAAATTTTAATTATTTATTTTACAAATAAATAAAATATTTATTTGCTGATAATAATGAATTATGGAAAATAGATCAAGTACTTTTTCTATATTCTCTTATTTGTTTCCTTTTTATTTGCTCTTTTTGCAGCTATTATTACTAAAGAACAAATCCAAAGGGGTCCTTTGGATACTCGCGAGAAGTTTCACTCTGCTAGAAGTTGAATGACTTTATAATATCTTTCGGCGTATCTATTCTCTTCTTTGTTCCTATATGTCTGATATAATTTTAGGAGGCAATCCAAAGAGTACTATATGTATAATTTACTTTGTTTCTATATATAAGTATACTTTTTTTTATCTAAATTTTAAATTTAAACCTTCTCTAACAGTCTAATCTCTTTATTCTAATTTTAATAAATTTAATTGTTATGATTTTATTAAAAATCGATTTAAAAATAATTGGTAACAATGTTAAAATTTTTTTTAACATGGATGATAGCGATATTTTTGTGATGACTTGTCATGTTAAGACGGATTAATTTTTTTGATTATATGACATATGTTACAATTCTCACATAGGTGAAAAATAAGGTAGGCTTTGAGAATATAAATATTAATTTTCTACCACTTATTAAGTATGTCTTTTGAATTGAGAACGTAAGTCCATAATTTATAGATTTACTTAAAGCTCTTTTTTCAGAATTGAAAGCTATATGGGGTTGGGCTTAAATTTAGACCCATGACAAATAGTATCAAAGCCGACTCGAATCTTTACTAATGTAGAGCTTCCATGAAAGATACAAAGATGATCCGGGTCTCCCATGAGAGATACAAGGGTTGAGGTAAACTTAAACTAGTATAAGAGTCTCTCTCCTCTACAGGTAAAGAGCCAATGCAACGGGGACATTGTATAATTGGGTGGGATAGAATCAATAAGAAATGGGGTAGATCTTGGGAACATAGTCTTTCACCACCTATCAAACATGTTTTTTGAGTTGAGAATGTGAGTCATGATTTATAAATTTACTTAAACTTTATTTTTAGAACTTAAAGTCACACGAGATTGAGCTTAAATTCCGACTCATGACACATATCAATATCAAACTATCATATTTTATTTTAATTAAACAATGATTAATATTATTTTGAAATTCTAAAAAATTAGATATTTATAAAAACTAAAATTATTTTTGTACTATTACGTGTCACATGATAAAAAGAAGTTCAAATTAGCATGTCCTTTCATCAGTAAAAAAATGTATAGTCAAATTGAACGATAAAAGTTTACTACTATTATGAATTGTTTTTATTAAAATTGAAATAATTAAAACCGCAAAATTATAACGATAAATGGATCAAATTTAGACTTCAATATATACTCTTCAATCATCATTAAAGGCTGGATTTGTTGTTTCTAAAAGAGATATGAATGCTTGGACAAGTTTTTCATGAACAAGAAAATGTTAAAAGATGGTACTAAAACAAAACAAATGACTGATTATTGGAGTAATATTGATGCGAATAACATTATTATAAAAGGAAAAATCTTGTATTATGAAATTGTATATATTACAGAAGTAAATATTACAAAAAGTAAATAATAACAAATTATATAAAACTAAATTTAACTTAATTAATTAATAATATTGTAAGCTAACAAGTTAATTAGTCATTACTTATAACCTAAGTAATCAATAATATTAGGATTTCAGTGGGTGCAGTTGCCCTCATCATAGGCAAAGACTAATTTAGGCTAAGTACTTAAACATGTTTGCGTTCTCCTTGTCTCTCTCCAGATATTCTCGTGTGATGAGGTCTTCAATCTGCTTCTTGATGGCTTTAATGTCAGGCTTGAACATCCGACTCAACTGCTCAACACACTCTGAGACTAACTGTTGGTAGCCCAGAACTTTCCGACTCTTCATTACGCGCACAATTGCAGCATCGATAGCGTAACGCCGTTGTTTACCGACATCATCCACAACTTGCTTCCTTTCATCCACCGGAGGGAGAGGGATCTTAATCCTCCTCAGCTTGTCCGTGAACTTAGAGTTGAACTTAAAGTAGTCACTTTGGGAGATGGTTTTTGTGTTCGGCTCTTTACTTAGAATCTGGTACTTGGCACATGACAGCGAATGTAGTAATCTGACCAAGTCATCATGGGTCAAGTTCAACTGAGCCATGATCTCAGAATAGCTCAGACGATCAGAAGCATTGAAAAGCAGGAGGACAGCAGCCTGGTAAGTTGAGACAATCAGTTCAATAGTTTTCTGCTCGAACTTGCCACTAATGTGGCAGGTTCCCAGTGAGTATATCCATGTCAGCTTTCTGTGTTTTGTTTTTGTTTCATAAAACCCTTTGAAAACTTCTACGCACTTGACCATCTCAGCAGGGAGATTGAGATCAGATGATTTGTAACTTGGCCAGAATCCTGTGGTAAGAACAGTAACTGTTAAATCAATCCCAGGACGTGCAGCTGAGTTACTCCTAAGATAGTCCTCAAAGTTGGCCTGGTTTTCTCTTGCCAATGTCAAATCTGTGACCATGCCCTCCATCTTCGAAGTGAACTGTCCACCACGTTGCTGCTTTAGCTTAGTCAGAATACTCCTTTCGCGATCGTCATTAGCACTGCGGTCAAAAAGCAGACGCCGAGCAAGCCTCTTTCTGTAGAATTCGGCAAAGAGGTCTTTATCACTGATATAGGCAAGCAGCTTAACTACCTTCTCAAGTGTTTCTTCAATGGCTTCATCACTTAATTTCTCACTTCCACTCTTCTTGAGGACATTATCACAGAAAGTTGTCAAAAGCTCCGCACTTGAGCTGCCAGCAACAGTTTCGTTGCAAACTACCTCGAAAGCCTCTTCCAAGGCCTTGTGGAACAGAGCATGGTTTTCAAAACAATCAGTCACATACTCCACATACTTGTCGTGCAGCTCGATTATTTTCCTGATAAGGACCTGTTCCTGCACACCAGCTGCAGCATTTGAGGCTTTGCTACTTGCAGCATCTTCCGCCTGTTGAACCAAAGCTATACCCTCAGCAGTAATATGCTGCTTGAATATATCAGCAACAAGTTTCAAGCCTAGAGGTATTTTACTATAAAGCCTGTACATCCTGGAAAGATCCTCCACCTTGTCATCTCTAAGCAAGACCCTGCATCCAGAATGCTCCTTATCAAGTAGCTGATTAACATGCGTCACCAACAACTCATGTTGCGCTCTCTCTGACAATTTTGTCTCACTACTTGAATGCAGGTAATGACCCACTCTGTCCCTTTCCTTCTTCAAGCACTCTTCAGACTTCAACATGTAATCTGGACAAGAATCTTCCAGAATCCAGTTTGATGCCTTACGTGAATAGTAAGCACCAGTGTCCTGAAGCATGTGTGCTTCAAAATCTTCTTCATAACGGTTCATCTGTCCCATCCCAATCTCAACAAAAAAATCCAACACATTCTTCAATAACGCTCGGTCTACCTGCTCTCCCTCACGTTCTTTATCAATAAGAGTAATTACAGCATCTCTGACTTTGACATGCACGTCCCGATATACCAGATCACGGAAGTAGAGCAGCCCAACTTCTTTAAGAGAAGGAAGTGATCGACAGGCAATCAAGTGGCGATCAAGGTAATAGAAGAGGTGTGATAGCCACCTGAGCATTACTTTATGGTTGGCCCATCTCTTAACAAGCTCCTTCAGCATGAACTCATCGTGCTTCGCTCTTATAGATGGCAATACCGTCGACGTAATATACCCTTGTATTGCCTGTCGGTACTTGTCGTAAAGCTGCTGAGTATGATCATCAGGAGGCGTTTGAAGACACATGTTGTAGATAGTCGTGTAAAGCTTCATGTATTCTTCTGAGTTAAATGGCGGCTCTGGCCGACCTTCCAAAATCCTCTCAATCTTTGTGATCCCATCCTGCATATAACCCAATCCCTCTTCTAATCCAATAATCTTGCGATTCATTGTCGTAAACGAGGAGCTAAGATTTCTTCAAATTAAAAATCAGAAACACAATCGAATTTGAGACTACTTCTGCACACACACACACACACAAAATCCCTAAACCTAACGGAAAAGTTAATGAAAAACTAGAGAAAGACAAACAGACTTGATGATGCTCAAAAAATTGAATATATATATTACAGAGATGAATGATGTATGTATATGTAAAGTTAATCCTATTTATAATCCAATTCTATTTAATTAATAGTATTGTAATCTAATTAGTTAATTAATTGTATTGTAATATATCTGCAACCTACATTGTTCAGAACTCTTATTTGAAGGTTGGGAAAACTAGAAAATCAACAAATATATATATATATATATATATAACCCTTGAAAACTTGCAAGTTGTTCAATTTGAAATGGAAAAACATAGTTTAGGAGCCTTGATGGACTTCCAGTGTAAAGGGGATTGAGGATGCTGAGTGGAGGGGATCTGTTCAAACCCAAGCTTCTTCTAATTGTTGATTCTTACAAGATTTATTATGTAAGATTACTAATCATGATAATATAAAGGGGTATTTTAAAAAATAACTCTTAAAGATAAAATATTTTTAAAAATAATTTTTTTTATAATTTTAATTATTTTTAGTTAAGTTAAACAAAATTACTCTTAATAATGTTACATGCTATTACACGATATTGCAAGTCATATTAAAAAAATGATATTGTTACACATCATGTATAAAAATATATTACATACTATCGTTAAAAAAGGTTACTACACGCTATGTTGAAAAAAAAATTTTTTGTTATACGTCATGTATAAAAACATGTTACACGCTATGATTAAAAAATGTTATTGCACACTATATTGAAAAAAAATATTATTGTTACATGTCATGTACAAAAACATATTACATGCTATGACTAAAAAAAGTTGTTACACATTATGTTGAAAAAAAAATATTATTGTTACACGTCATGTACAAAAACATGTTATACGTCATGGTTAAAAAAAGTTGTCATACGGTATGTTGAAAAAAAATATTGTTGTTGCACGTAAGGTACAAAAACATGTTACGCGTCATATTGAAAAAAATGTTATTGTTACACGCTATATTGAAAAAATATTATTGTTACACGCCATGTTTAAAAAAATTTTGTTACACTTTAATGCATAAAATGTTGTTACTTACGAACCAAACTCCAAATCCTCTCAACTCTTTCCATTTTTTTTTGTTTTTTTTTTTTTACAATTTGGCACCGATTAAAGTTTTTTTAACATATTTTCATAAATCAAAATACAAATTTTCTTATTTAAAACATCTATTTCAACTAAAAATTGAAAAAATTTTCTTTTAAAACCTTAGATTTATAAATTTCAAATTATTAAGTTTATTGGTGTTTAAATCCCGAATTAATCCAATTAAAAGTTATTTCAAATATATATGATCATTTTTATTGTTTTAGTGTCACCCAAAATATTTAAAAATTAAATTCTCCAAATAACCACCCATCCCAAGCACATCAAAACTCTTACTTGGCATCTTGAAAGCGCGGGAGAAAAAAATCAAGAATATAACAAATGAATGTCGAAGAGAGAAATCAACAAAATTAGAGAAAGTTAGACGGTAAGAGAGAAATCAAAAGCACAAATAGAGAGAAATTAAAATGAATGATTTAATTTATTTAAAATAGTTTTGAAGGTATTTTTATCAAATTATGACTAAATATGTTAAAAACTATTAAATTTATTTTAATAATTATTTTTGAAGGAGATTATTCCTTACAATATCCTCTAACATAAACAATGGAGAACAGGCCATTGCTTTGAAATTACTGACAAACATAATTTCCTTTTGCATTCCTTCCTTTAGGTCTAGGCTATATGTGGAAAGGAAGTTGGATCTGAGGCATGAGAAGGTGTGTGAAGCCTAAGAATTTGCTCTGGAATCAGATTCGACGCGTAAGGAAGCTTGCCATCCAAGAAATCCTCACCAAATGACTACAAAAAGTAAGGAAGACAGACTTAGAATCTTTGAGTGCATGTCATGAATTTTCAAGGCTTGCTAGGAAGAAGGAATGAAGCAAACTGACAATCAAAGGGGCCATTCCCAGTGAGTTTTTTCTGCATATAGCTAAGTAAGTTGGGGAGGATAAGGATTCAAACCTTAATTGTGCTTGCGGTTATATCACCATTGAATACATATTTGTTACCATGTCTACTCCTTGCTATAATCTGCACAGAAGCAGACCAAGTTGCTCATGATTAGTATTTAAAATGAAAGAACTCTTTCAACTACTTGGAGTAAGAAGTAATATAAGAGACACATAAAACTATATTATCTTTTGTTGGGTTTGGGGAAGGTAGCTGAATGGGGGATGAACAAACTCACCCTTGGAGTATCTCCAGTTAATTCAAAATGAGCTGCAAGTCGTCTCCCCATATCATCATCGCTTATCTCTGCATAGACAAAGAGAAGCTGCAAGGAAACCAATGAAAATTTCATTAACTTAAGGTCAGTTCCTATCCTATTTGCTAGAAACAAGGTCATTATCTTATTAAGGTCAGATCAAAGGAAGTACAACAGAAGAAACACTATAGATTGATTTGGCATGAAAACTAATAAATGTTTGTGCAGCATTGTCTCAAAGATTAAGTAACTACTTGGGGGTAAAACAAGTATATACGTTAATAATGCAGGAAAGGGAAGCTCGGACAGATTCCTTTCAGTTATGGTAAAAGCCATTTCTTTGCAGCCAAGAGCTGTGCTAGACTTCATACGAGCTATATGCATTGTCACCTTGAAATTTTTGTGCTAAATGAGAAAAACTCTTTACAGAAAAGGTAATTTATTTAACCAGTTCTAGGATAGGTGGTTTCACAGCAGTTAAGGCAAAGGCTTATGGTTTCTCCACTTAAATGGATTGAACGAAGCTCAGAAAGATGCACACATGTATGTAAAGTGCAGTCCATCAATGGAAACATTGTGCCTTTGCTCTTCCTATCTAATTGGCTGTGGCTTTTCCAATTTTTCAGAATGGAAGAGAGTAACAAATGTACATGCTGCTTTATCAAAAATAGCAAGGTACCCTCCCAAAGAAAAAGATCAGGAGAGCTAAGATCTCCATGATTTACATTAACAGCTTTCTGCTATCACAGCAACTCCCAGCAACTTTTGCATCCTAACTTCTACCTGTGTTATCATTTCAAGATTTACCCTCTTTTCACATCCCATGTCAAATAAATTCAAGGCCAAAGTTAGTTTCACTATTCAATTTCTGAAGATATAATAGATTACTCAGCTACCAGAAAACGATGTTATTCCATAACAAGGTTACTATAAAATACAGTACTGACCTCTTGTCCGAGTGCTTTGGATGCCTCTTCAAATGCAGATTTGACCTCCTTTGATCCACTTTTAGTGTCAAAAAGCCATAACTGATAAGGAAGTTCCTAGAGATGTCAAATCCACAATTGCATTTTCTGGATAAGAATATTGTTTTAATGACATAAGGTATTACCTGTTTTAGTGAGTTTTGAAAAATTAGTGGAGCTCTTTCTTCTGTAAAAGTGGTCACCAAAATAGGTTCTGCATCATCGTTTGCTGTTACATTGAGAACACGAATATTGCTCCTTACCCAGCTCACAATCTCATTCCTGGAATTAACCATGTTAGACTAATCAATTATGAATTACAAAGTGAGTTATACAACAGATGAAAAAGGGTGCTGTGTTTTTTTTTTAGCACTTTTGATAATAATTGCAGGACTTTAAAAAGTAAGTCATCAACCCACTAATGCATCAAGCTTAGCATTTAGGGGGGAACAAAGAATTGCTATAAAAAAAGGGAAAAAAATTGAACAAAGAATAACCCTTGTTATTGGTATGGGTTATCATGCAGATGTACCAGTATATATATAATGATTAATGCCTGTATATGGTCCAATATAAGCCACGGTTCAGTACTTCCTCACATAAAATGTGGATGGCACAAACAATGGACTCTCAACCAACTTTTGTGATCATTGCTTAATGTTTTGCATAATAGAAATTGGATTCCAGGGATACCTACTATACTTTCCTTCCATGTCCCCACTTTTTCTAGGTGAGAAAATTATACCAGGGGTAATAATCTCTCTCTATATATTTGTATGTATGAGGGAAGCAGTTCTTTTACAACACTCATTCTACTTTTCTCGTCTTCTAAGTCACCTATTGTTGAGTGCAAAGACCAATTTTGGTCATCAAAACAATCAGAGTTCTTGAGACAAAATCCAACAAAAACAAATCAAACACAAAAACATACCTAGTTCTTTTAGAGTCATAAGGCTTACAAACTCTACCCGCAAGCAAAAACACTGTGGGATATCCAGAAACTTTATACTTCACTGCCAACTCACTTTCCCTGGTAGCATCAACTTTTGCAAAAGCCACCTGATCACCCTTCAACAAAGTGGCAGCTGCTTCAAATTCCGGTACCATTTTTTGGCTCCAACCGCACCAAGTGGCATAGAAGAGAACCATCACATATTTATTCTCGGCTATGAAACTGCTGAAATTCTTTCCAGTCAAAACCACCACATCTTTCTCTCCATGAACAACAGGTGGCTTGCTTACATGTAAATCTTGAGTGGTAAAATCAGTGAAATCTATGATTTCTTCATGGCTGGAGGCTTTAGAGGATAAGGCTGCAGCCACTTGCTGAAGATCACCATGAAAGATAACTAAGGGGATGAGAAGAAGAATAAATCTTGTTGTAGACATTGTTCTTCAGGGGTCAAACTAAGGGAGACAATTGCATGGAGTCTTGAAGAAGAACTTTGTATATAGAGTTCAGTGGGGTCAGGTGACTCCACTTGTATCGATAATATCTTCATCGATTATATTTTTAAACTATTGTTTTACATTAATCTTTCCAATGTATAAGTAAATTAAATTAGAAAAAGGACAAAGTGTTAAAGTACAAAACAATGGAATGATTCTAAATAAAGGAATTTGGGTTATGAAACCTATGCCACAGTGGACATAACAACATTCTACTCTGCATAAACTGCTCCAGCATCTTCTGATAGCACATGGAGTTGAATTCCCTTTCGCAAATTTTCTTTGCTTGCTGGACTTTTTCCAATTTTAATTGAATTTGTATAGCAACAGAAGGTTAAGCAACTTAAACAGGCTTCCCAAAGGGTTTTTGGCTCCAACATTAGCCCTTTCAGATAAGATAGATCACTTGTCTTGCGATGGTTGATGTGACAACAGATGGTTCTTTCCCTAATTCGATTTGCATATACTCTTTAAGAAGACAAAATAAAGAGAAAAGAGGGCATGAAACGGCACTGTTATCTTCTTCCTCCTATTTCTTTCTCTATTAGCTTCAACATTTCTGAGACCTGCAGGAGAGAAAGAAACAGAAACATAAGGAAACCAGGTTGTCCCCAAGAAAAAGCAAGTGAATGCACTAGGAAACTGAACATCACCCACCTCAAAAAACTGCTGCAATACTGGTGAATGTCGATGCATTGTTACATAGATCTTCTCAAGTAGTCCTAGAAGTAGATCCACTTGATCACCAAGAAGGTCTACCTATTTTTCAGCATAAACTAAGTCAGGAACATATTGCTGCAGGAAAGAAGAAAAAAAGAAATTGAGTGTAGTTCAAAACCTCTGTTTCAGCCATTTGGAGATTTTCACATCTCCTAATAAAAGCCTTCCTGTAAAGCGATTCCTTTTGGCTGAGTGAGGCAGTGCGTTCAACAAGCAAATCGAGTTGATGCTTCAGTTCTTCCAACCTGCAAAGAACCATTACAGTGCTTTGCTTAGTCCATAAAGGTCCCCTTAATTCTAGAAAGTTTTTAGTGTAAAACTCCAAGAAATTCATAGTCTCTGGAAGTACATATTTCAATTCTAGTAGAAAGAGTATCATTTATACAGATAGTATAGTTAACAAAACCTGATTCAAGACTAGGCAAATTCTACAAGACATATAAAATACCATTCACTGCTTCTTTGACATCCATTTTATATTCTGAGAGTCTATACTTTATAATGCATTTAGTGGCTAACTATCTCCTAACTAACAATTATGCCATTAGTCTCACACTCAAAATATGTCAGTACATTTTTAGATTAGGATTAAACACAAATCATGATAGTATGATCTCAGCATGCAGTGATCAGTGATTTCTACATGAGTTAAACCAAAGATCAGATGAACTTTTTTCAACAAAAATAGCAGCATTAGCAAGCAATTATAGTTAATAGACAAATTGAAATACCTAAAAATATGCCTTCCTAATCTTGTACATGATGAACACTCAAAGCCCTTCAATATTTGTGATAACTCCTGGATGGGGTTTAAAAGAGATTCATATATATTTATTTTCGCCTCCTCAACATCTTTTGCTTGGTAAATGGAGGGATTCTTGCAACGTGTGGTGTCAACAAGCGCAGTCATTTCACTATGAAGCCATTCTAAATTGCCAACTGTTATGCCTATTCGGGATCCCAACTCACTCAATATTGCCTTACCAAAATCTAAGTGCTGCAAAGCTTTCTCAAGTTTGCTATTTGCTGATTTGGTACTGTTTTGCTCATTAGTAAATAATCCCTGAAAATGCTCATGTCCATCCAACTCATCAAATACAGACCGAACAAGGTCAAGGTGCCTCTTCTGCTCCTTCATTTCAGAACATGCACTTAGTATCAGAGCTTCCTCCTCTTCCAAAAACTTCACTAGTCTATCCAATGTTTGCATCAAATTCTCTTTCCCATTTTCGTCTAGACTTGTCCATAACTTGTTGACAGGGAGCAAGTTGTTTGGATCTCTTTCTTGATTCTGGTCATCAGCTGCCTCCATAATGCAAGCTTCTTTCACTGCCTTAGCAACAAGAAATTGGAGCACCTCTTCCCTAATGAGACTCTCAGTACTGAACGCATCAATTTTCATCTTCCATTCCTTAATCATCTCAGCAAGGAAAACCTTCCAAACATCATCCTTGATCGACATTGCTGCACTTTCAAAAAATTTGTTGCTGAATTGGAAGTCATAATTGAAACTGTCATGAGCTTTGATCTCTTTCAGTTTGCTTAATGCATAATTGGCAGTGTTCATAATATCTCTGACGGTCTCACCAAAGACAATGAAACATAGTTCCTCCCCTAAAGCACATTTAGACTTGTAACTTTCTTTATTCTCATTCCATTCCCTGAGTATTTCCTGTAAGAGGAATGTGTAAACATCCTCCTTTAGCATATCCTCCAAATTACCGAAGCCACTAAAGTTTTGGTCTTCTAAACAATTACTTTCAGCCTTAGCATTCTGGTAACATGCTGCTCTGGAGTTATGAGAAGAATCAAGATCCGTCACTGCCTTCCTGAACAAGGAATCGTATTTCTCTTCTCTGCTTTGTACTTCAATTCTGTCACTTCCAGTTTTCTCATTCCTCTCATTTTTCATTTCCTCAATAAATCTTTCATACATTCCTTCTTTTACAAGGCATTGTAACTGATGATTGAGCATCTCAATATGAAATTCTTCTACTAAACTTTTGAAAATAGTTAAATAAATCTCTTCCATCATCATGGTTTGCAGATTTGCATCTTTCAATTCTTGTTTCATCATTCTCACTTCACTGCATGGTTCTGCATTTCCTGGTTGAGAAACTGAGGTTTTCTTCACATTTGCCCATACTTCTTCCATACTTTCAATGCCTGATTTCTCTATACCCAGCTGATCACCTGCAGATAACCTCACCTCAGGAAGAGTTTCCACCTCATTATCACAAGTACAGTCACTAAAAATATCACGAAGCCAAGGATTCCAGTTGATTAAACTCTCCAAACTCATAATAACTTCTTGAATCCTTCTTTTTGGATTAACAGAACCTTTTTCTCTCCCAAGGGATGCAAACCCTCTTTCACGAAGAATTTCTCGCTTCAGCGAATTCAGCTCTTCATTTTTTCTCCGGATTATGGACTCATGATTCTTTATCATCTTTGCAACATAATGACCACCATCATTTTCTGAATCCTCTTTGCAGGGCTGCCCCATTGTATTTGCTTCTTCAACCTTCAATAAGAAATTGCTGGAATTGCCAAAACTGTGCCCTTCTGATAAACATCTTCCTTTTGCTTTTAGAGAATCCTTAGCTTTTGAACTTTTCACTTGAACCTCATCCTGATTACTAAAAAGCTCAAGCTCATGGCTGAGACAAGTCATCTCTCTCATCACATCAGATAAATGCTTTCTCAGCCCAACTGAAACCTGCATCTCTCTCTTCTTCACTTCCTCTTCAAAATTCTCCCGAAAATCTTTCAATGAGCCTTTAATCACAATAGCAGCTGTACCTCTCTCTATGTCCCAAGTCCATTGATGCTCTATTGGCCCAAGCTCAGATAAGAAAATTGCATTCTGCATCTTACAAAAGGCAACATCCAGAGTTTCTTTCAAAATGCTAATATCTGATCCCATCTGCTCAATCTTCCTGTTGTCAATTCCTTGACTTCTTTCTTCATCTCTGAGTTGATAGTTAGGCTCAAGCTGTTGTTGTATGTTCCATACCTGCTGATCAACCGAACTCTTTAACTCACAGAATTTGCCTTCTCTATCTCCATCAGTATTTGCTTGGCCGCTAAGAATGAACTCCTCAATGCCCTCACTCTTCCTTTTTTCCAGTTTAAGGTCAGCATGAAGAGAATCCAATTCTTTTTCATTCATCTCCAGTGCCTTCCTAAGCTTCAATTCATTTGCTAATATCTCCAATAACTCTTTATCCTTCTCTGATATAGCCAGCTCTACTTCCTTCAGGCGTCCTTGAAGGCGGTCCCTAATTTCTGTCAAGTCCTCAAGCAGCACCTGGTGGCAACTTTCAAGAACACAGTTATCTGTTTCTTCTTGAACAAACTTCAAACACCCCTCTAATTGCATCACAGACAATTCATAGAATTTTGATATCTCATTCAAGCGCTCAAGAACCCCATTTTTGGACCTTACTTTTCTATATGCTTTGTCCATTGCACTGTGCACAATCTGCATCATTGTTGACTCAGTTATGGAGACTTTGATCCTACTGTTGGTACTACGCATATCTATCAGATTGAAAATATGCTCCATCAATATTTCAATATCCAACAAAGAAACTCCCTTGTTACTCCTATAACCATCCAAATAAAATTTTGAAACATGCAAAGTTTTTATGCTAGAACCCATATCTTAACAGCCATTGAATCTGACAGAAGAAGAAAGTAGAAAAAGAACTTACAGAAACAGAACTTTGAGATAATACATTGATTTGTGCAATGCATAAACAATTTGGAATGTCTGTTCTAAGTTTTAGTTCTTCATTGTTTTCTTTCCTTGGAAAGTGGATGATCTAACTGACCTATTCTAAAATGTTACATTGTCCACACATCCTTCACAATCTCTGTTGAGTCTAATATTCCGATCTTAATTGAGTCGACAAGTGAGTATACTCTCCGTGTTTGTTAATTTTTGAAATCACATAAATTTTGAATATTTATATTAAAAGACAATTGATGCATATTTAATCAACTACTAATTTATCTAACCATTTAAAGCAATTGACTACTAATTTTATCTACCTATTCGAAGGAATAATGATGAACCATACAGCTCTTTTTAGGTATTATAACAGAAAGATATAAAAACTTTAAATAATGCAATTAATTTGAATTTTAACACCTATTAACAACCTTGGCCATCCACTTGATGTGACACTATTATGGGTGGCCATGTTCCAATTTAATTTACTTCCAATAAAACATTAATGGGTCCTTTGCACATAATTGATGTGGGGCACCTAACATTAATTCCAACCTCTTGGAGGTGCCAATTGGCCCATCCTTTTTATTGTACATAAATTTATTAATACACATCCATGTGAACTAACAAGTGATGAAAATCTTAGTGACAAACTTAAAAACAAATTGTAGTGCTCTATAGCTTTAGTAAAAGAATACATGTATACGAAATCTACACTAATACATTAAATTGGCACATAACTATATTAATCTTTATTGAGTTGAGACGATGATCTCGATTCATATTTCACGATAAAACTCATATATGACATTAAAGAATTACATGGTTATATTTAAAAAAGATAAATACATTATGTAAAATTAAAAAAATGTGCTATAGATGTTTTTGTACATACAAAATTAATTTTTTTTGTTTTACATGTTTTATAGGTTCATCTGCATAAAACAATTTGCTATTATTGAATAAAACCTATTAAAAGTAAATATTTACATTGAGAAATATGAATAAATGCTTTTTATTAATACAAAACAAATTTCTCATTGTGATTTTACATGTTTATAAATTCTTGCCACGTCAAATACATTAAGGAATTACTCAATTCATTTTTTTCTTTTTTTAACTCATTTAATGGGTGTTAAAAATTTAGTCAAAACCATAAACTTAGTGTATACTATGTTAAAGCCAAGAACTAGTCTGATTTGTATGAAGGGTATATTACATTAATTAAATTGCACAAAAATAATTTTAAATTGAATTCTATTTTTCTTATCACCCTTTTTGCCTAATTTTTTTTTTATTTTTTCCTCTCAATTTAAGTACTTATTTTAAATTTTTTTGACATATTCGTATACAATGAGTATGCAACAAGCAAAAAATACAAGATATATATATATATATATATATATATATATTATTTAAGTACTTTATAATGCATAAGAAATTAACTGATTGAATTATTATGATGAAAAAAAACAGTGAAATTATTGTCTAAAATAAAGGGGCTTTAAATATGAATATCATTAAATATTTTACCCACATGGCATGCTCATGTTGGTCCACTCAAAGCTACACAACTAATTAACTACCCAACTATGCACTGACACTGCCGACAGCAGCGCGTGCACTACCGTCACCGTTTGCCTCGGCGGTCTGCGAAGCTCGACTTTTAAGCCATTCCACCATTTCCCCAAACACCAACTCCACACCTTCCTCTGGCTCCCCAATCAGTTGGTGCCACATTTCAGGATAAATCTTCAACGTCTTGTCCACGCTGGCGGCGCGTTTATAAAGCTCCTCGATACAAGCAGGATCACATACGACGTCATCACCACCGTGCACAATAAGCAATGGCACATCCACTTCCTCAAACTTCCCTTGCAAGTCGTTGCATATCCGAATGAGCTCGTAAGCCGTGGCGGCGCGTGGCCTTGCCAATGTCCTCCTCGGACTCGCTATTGCCAACTTCCTTTTCCACGGCTCTTTAAATGAAACTTCCGGCAAAGACCCTCGCGTGGGAACCACTCGCCAGGTGGGCATAAGCTTGGCGGCTATGAATAAAAAATGTTCCAACGGCCATGGAGGCTTGAATTTAGCGCTTATCCCGCACATTGCGCCGTTGAGAATCAATCCATCCCACGCGCCTTTTTGTCTGAGCGAGATATAAAGCGCGATGGCTCCGCCAAGCGATTCCGCGTACAAAAAGGCAGGCAAATCTGCCGCGTGACGAGCACGATAGGCGTCAAAGAACTGAATACAATCGTCGACTACGCCGTCGATGCTTGGAATGTGAGCTTCGAGTCCGTCGAGGCCTTCGGAGAAACCGTGACCCTGGTGATCGATCGCACACGCGGCAAATCCCGATTTGGCGAAAAGAACGGACGTAAGTTGGAGTAACCAGCTCGACTCACCGGTGAACCCGTGGACAACGGCGACAATTCCGGAGATTGGAGTGTTGAGTGGAGTCCACCACTGAGTGAAGAGCTTGAGGCCGCGGGCATTGGTGAAGAACTCGGAGGAGTGACTCACTGAGTGGCGCGCGTAAAACTCGTCCGGAGTTAAGGTGCCGAAGGGACTCTTCTCGTCGGCTTCAGCTACCGGATGCCGCGCCATTTTTACTAAAATGCGCAGGGCTGGGGGTCAACTCAAGAAGGTTTTGAAATTTTTTAGTTGTGAGTTTCAGCTAAGCGCTGGAAGATACTTATCGTGAAAGGGGACAAGTGATCTGCTGCGTTATATATTATTTTCTTATCCAGCACACTAGCCTCGTGAGCATGCCAAGTAAGAAAAATGATGAGGAAATTATCAAGAATAATATTTTTTGATAAAAATATTTTTAAAATAATTATTAAAATAAATTTAATTATTTTTAATTATATTTAGTCATGATTTGATAAAAATATCTTTAAAATTATTTTAAATAAATTAAACCATTCATCATAATTTTTCTTCATTTGTGTTTCTGATTTTTATCTCTTCATCTCAGTCTCTCAAATTTTATCTATTTCTTTTTTCGACATTCGTCTGCTATGCTTCTGATTTCTCTCTCTTGTAATTTTAAATTTTTTTTCTTATGTTTTTAAGACACCAAATAATGGTTTTGATGTGCTTGGGTGGGTGGTTATTTGAAAATTTTGATTTTTAAGTATTTTAAGTAAAATTAAAATGGTAGAAATGATCACAGAAGTTTGAAATAGTTTTTAATTGAATCAATTCGGGACCTAAACACCAATAAACTCAAAAAATTAAAATTTATAAACCTAAGTTTTTAAAAGAAATTTTTTTTATTTTTAGTTGAAATAGGTGTTTTAGATAAGAAAATTTATGTTTTGATTTATGAAAATATGACAAAAACACTTTAATCGGTGCCAAATTGTAAAAAAAAATAAAAAGAAATGAAGAGAGTTGAGAGGATTTGAAATTTTAGTTTGTAAGTAATAACAACAGTTTAGACCTTAAAGTGTAACAAAATATTTTTAAATATGGTATGTAATAATAATATTTTTTCAATATGGTGTGTAACAATAGTTTTTTTTTTTTCAACATAGCGTATAACGACTTTTTTTAACCATAGCATGTAACATGTTTTTGTACATAGCATGTAACAACAATATTTTTTTCAACATGGCGTGTAACAACCTAACCATGTCACATATTTTTGTATATAACGTGTCACATGTTTCTGTACATGGTGTGTAACAACCTAACCATAGCGTGTCACATATTTTTGTACATGACATGTCACATGTTTTTGTACATGATGTGTAACAACCTAACCATAGTGTGTCACATGTTTTTGCACATGATTGTAACAACTTAATCATGACGTGTAACATATTTTTGTACATGGAGTGTAACATCATAGCGTGTAATTTCATTAAGGGTAATTTTTTTTAACATGGAGTATAACAACCTAACCATGGCGTGTCACATATTTCTGTACATGGTATGTAATAACCTAACCATGATGTGTCACATGTTTTTGTACATGACATATAATAATTTAATCATAACGTGTAACATATTTTTATACATAGTGTGTAACATCATAACTTGTAATTTTATTAAAGATAATTTTGTCCAACTTGATTAAAAATAGTTAAAATTATAAAGAGAGTTATTTTTGAAAACATATTATCTTTAAGGGTTATTTTTAAAAATGCCCCAAAAATTAATTGTGTTTCTTGATTTTAACTTTTATTTTTATGCACATGGAAACTTGGTTTTGTTTTTTTTTTTTTTTGAAAAGCAACTTGGTTTTGTTTTTAATTAGTATAATACTTTAAAAATTCTTTCAATTATATTTAAAAATTCAAATAAATTTTTAATTTTATTATTCTCAATCGAATTTTTATAATTTTATTTGTAACCAAATAAATCTTTATAATTAACGATTGACTAATTATCCTTCATCAAAACATCACTCGTCATTTTATATTACATGATATTCACATAATAGATCAACATGTTCTAATAAATTGTAATATGATATTTTGATGTGATATAATAAAAATGACAAGTGACTAATAATAGTTAGTCAACCGTTAATTATAAAAGTTTATTTTATTTAAAATAAAACTATAAAAAATATTCTAAATGTAATATAAAAATAAAAATTTATTTAAATATTTTTTTATATAAAAGGAACTTTATTAAACGAGGGAAACTAATCCCCAACATATCATTCATGAGAAAAGATCTAGTGTCTATGGGTGGCACATCGTAAAATTCGTAATCCTCTTCTATGGAGAAGCCTTTGTTTGCTAAGAAGTCGATGAGAGTGTTTTTTTCTCTAAATATATGTCGTGTTTTAACTTCCTATTGACGCAGGAGTAGATGTTGGATAACTTCAATCAAATCTGAATTTGAACACGGATGACCCTTGGGGAAAATTATGGCTTGCACCACTAACTTGCTATCGACTTGGAGCTCTATTTTACGATAACCCAATTCCCAAGCTAGGCTTAGACCTCGATAAAACCCCCACAACTAAGCTCTTTTTTAAGAATTATTCTTTTCTAATTAAAAAATAACTAATAATAACTTTTACTTATTTTATAAATTTGTTTTCTAAATTTAAACTAAGGGTCATAACATTAAAAAGTTTAAATTTTTAAATAAAAATATCACTTATCATTTTATACTATATGGTACTCACGTGACAAATCAATATGTGATAATAAATGGTGGCATGATATGTTGATTTGACATAATAATATGATCACGTGACATTTTCACTTTCCATATCAACGTTATATAATCAAAATGACAAAATAATATTTTAACTAATGATAATTAATCAACCATTAATCATAAAAAACTATTTTATTCAAAATAAAAATATAAAAATTTTATTGAATTTAATATAAAAATAAAATTTTATTTAAAATTTTTTGAATAGTTCATAAACTTTTTAAAACATTATACTTTTTTAATTAAAAAAATACCTAATAATACCTTTCACTTATTTCATAAATTAGTTTTCTAAATTTAAACTTAAGAGTCACAAAATTAAAAAGTATAATTTTTTTTAATAAAAAACTTGAAATCTCGATTGCTCGTGATACAAATTTATTTAAACTAAAAATTTTATTAAAAAACTAAAAAAATTGGTAATTATCGTTACGATAATATCTCAATAATTAAAACTTATTACAAGTTTTAATTACCCAATTTGATAGCTACAACTTACAAGTTTGAATATTGAAAAAAATTATGGACTGTATAAGACTTCAGGTAAAAGTAAAAATAGTAGGTTCTCATATATATATGTATATATCAAAAGAAACAATAAAGAAGTTGGTTAAGATTCTTTAAATTTTCCTTTTCGAAAATTATAATACATGGAATTGGAATTTCTATGAGCTTCAAAAGTGTAATGCAAGTTTTGATTTTTTGTTATATAAGAAGGAAAAGGACATGATAAGTTTCTCCTTCCCTGACTCTGTGATCACTCTTCATTGATTATTCAAATTAAAATCGACGTAAGAAAGAAGACAAGAGATTTACGTTCAAAGAGAAAATGCTTTGTCCAATCAAATTGTTTGTTTTGTAAGAAAATAGATAAAGCGTGAGTGTCCCGAATTCTAGCTCTTGTAAGAGCCTAAAGAGTGATTAAAAAGTCGCTACGTATCTAACCTAGAATGGCGAAAAAGAGTACTAACAAAGTGTTGCATTTAAGTTTCATAAAAAGGGGGGTTGGTGGCTGTTACTTCATTAGTAGGGGTAGTTGGCAAAGCCCAAACCAACACTTCTTGCTTCTTTATTTCCATCATTTGCTGGTGGGCACTCACTTTCTGCTTTGCCCTCATGGAAAGGCTCTTTCACTCACGATAAAATCATTCAATACTTTGGAAATCTTTGCTGCAAAAGGTCCATGGCGGGCATGGCACTGCAGAAACAGTGTTGTATCAAGGTTTATCGTAACAAGTGCTAGTAAGTTACTGTAACACAACAACATAAGATCGTATAAGTTAAACTTGATCAAATACTGTTTTCAAGACCCAAGAAGGCTTTTGAAAATCAAAATTCGGTTAGAATACTTTGATCTATGTTTGGTACCACAGATTGCTTATTTATGGTATTCCTAGATACCTAACACTTGCCTTGTTATGTTGGTACCTTCGTCCAACCTTATTGTGGCATTAGGAGAGGCGCCAAATCTCAAAGTCCGTACCTCAATATGTGCTAACAGGAAATGCTGTATAGGCCGGCTTTATGGGCGACAATAATGATCCATCCAGCATAAAATGACTTGATGATAAGTAAATTGTATCAGCTACGTTTTAGTTTGGCAAAGAAATGCATCCCCCCCTCCCCCTCCCCCTTCTCTCGCGTAAGTTGTACTGTACTCACGAGTAGTTCAGCTAGGTAAGTTGTAATGTATCAGCTACGTTTTAGTTTGACAATCGATCTGCTCACTCTAGGATTTCTTTTTTCTCTGTTGGCTAAGCCTGTTTACTTTAACCAGATAATAATCCCATGACTTGCTTTCAACAGGAACAATCTGCAAGGGAACTTGAGGGTGTTTTTCCGGCGATTTTACCATATAACAGATTATCGAAATGAGGATCCAGCATATCATTCACTACAAGACCCGAGATGCAGATGCTGATTAAAGCAATGATACTCCTATAACAGTCAAATATACTATACAAGTCTGATAAGAGAACAATAGAACAAGGGTTGTCACAAGACTACTACAACTATGAAGTACAGAGTCATTTGTATTCGATTTGTACAAAATATTGTTCAGTTTGTTTCTTCCTTTGTTATTTTGTACAATGCTGTGGTCAAGGGATGGAATCAGTGCCCAAAACCACACCATATACCGTGTCAGTTTTCTTCGTGATCAACGCAAGCTGAAAGAGGAAATTCACCACATCAGGTGATAAAACTTCGGTGACAATAACAGGTTAAACAATGCACAAGCAAACAAATAATGTATATATATAAAAAAAATTTAACGAAGAGAGAGAGAGAGAGAGGCAGCTGGCATAAAGAAGGAATTGAAAGTTGACATTATCAATATAAAATGTGATCAACTAGCAAAGACCAAAAGCAATCCTAGAAATCGCAAGGATATGGAACATTGAAAATTCAAAGAATATCAGGTATAGTAGAATAAGGACCAGAAATAAACATGTTTCAATGGAAGCAAAACTTGACACTATTTTCTGGTTTCTGTTTTTAGTGGCAAGCATAAACCATCTGAAAGTATGGAAAGTTAACGGCTTTATAATCCCCATTCTTTTTAACTCCTTATGCACCCACGGGTTCATGCATGTGTGCCACTTTTAATAAGTGTATTAACAAAATATATAGAAAGACGTTTGCTGCTATCTTTGATTCTTGCCTCAGCTCACTAAATACAAACAAGAAAAAGGAAGGTGAAAGGTTACAGATCTTCAAAGTCCAAAAGCTTAAATTTCGTCTATTTATTTGCCTCTAGAAGAACAGAATAAAGGGATTCATTCCACATGCATAGACAGTTTGGAAGCATCAATTCAGGCAAGAAGAAGCTTTGGAAAAAAAATTGAAAGCATTGCAAGAAAATCCCCATTCCCAAAGACTCATCACTCAAGTACAACAACTCCCATGAGCAACATCAAACGAAAACCAGCTTTGAGACACTTTATGATCCTTATTAAGAACACCAACATTCAAAGTGCTATCCAATTCTTATATTCTCCAAAAATATTGAGAGCTACCAGATTACCACTATTCTCATCTCAATATGTTATAGGCAGTCTAACCAAATTGATATGGCCCCTCTGGAACTTAGCATGTTCAAACCACATGATACACATCCTTAATCAAGGCTTCATAGATGAAGTCACCACTTCTAAAATCTCAGACTGACTGAAGAACTACCATTAGATTGTTTTCAATTTTTTCCCTAAATAGCTACTATAAGACCAATACATGTTACAAAGTAGGTGTTACAGATAGCATGATCAACCTACTTAGAGCTTAAAATGGTGGTAATAAATGTCCAACCAATCAATTTCAGGATTGACATCTCAACGATCACAAGTAAGAAAAGCATAAGATGAATCATTTCCACAAGTTCCAAATACCATTCTCAACTACAACTAGTGGCTGGTGCTATGGCTAACTCAAATTCTCAATCTTTCGTGGTACTTGGTAAGTTTATTTATGTGTATACCGAAGATATTTGGGCTCTCAGACTTCTAAAAGTTAAGTTTATATCACCCATATTAGAAGCAAAATTGGGCACTCTTTGTTTGCTCAGTTCACTTATCTTTCGATCCACAAGTCAAAGCTTGACTTGAGGTTGTACCAAACACAACTCATTTTCACTTGCAACATTTAACAAAACTAACATGAGCTTTGACCATACAAGGTATGCTCCAAAAGGCTTGTACTATTGCAATGCTGAATTACACAGCCGAAGTCATTTTGTTTTTGTAGGAATCACTGAAATATGATCCCAGGGATCATTAACACGCCCATCCAACAATTAGACTGCAAGCATATGATCCATCATTCTATTCCAGTGATTGGGCAATTTCTTTAAATAAGATGTCAGGAACAGGAAGTCAGATACAACTTTCAGAAACAGAAAGTAATTTGTTAAGAATTATGACAATTCGTACTAAATTGCTAGGTTGGAATAATTAAAAAACCTCATAAAGGACAACCTAGAGTTCCCAAACCTATCAATCAAAACACAAATAAAAGTTCAATCATTCACAAAGCAAAAAATAAAGTAATACAAAGAAAATGCCATGAATTTAAAGAACCCATCTCCAAAGAAAACACCCAAAAAAACTAAAGTCACATAAAATAAAAATCAAAAAACACAAAATACACACACATTAAACCAAAGACCCATATAAGAAAAAAAACGTGATCTTTAACAAGAACAGCTACAAGGAGTCAATAATATCGCAAAAAATCAAAAACCCATGACAAAAAAAAACACAATAAACTGACAGAAAATCAAAAACCCAAACTTAAAAAGACTAATCTTTCAACAAAACTTTTCCAAATAAAAAGGTCAAAGGGGAAATTTAGAGTTATTTACCTCCACAGCAGAAGCAACAGTAACAGCAAGAAAGGACCATGGAAATCTCTCTACAAATCACAATAAAACTTGCAGAGCAACCAGAAGAAGCAGATGCTGAGTCAGCAGCTTCTTTTTCATTTAAGAGTTTTTGTTGGTTGCTCGGAGTCCTTGGAGAAGAAGAAGATCGTTTCTCTGATTTCATCCTATGGAGGTTCCATTCTAGTTTTCTTAGATAAGCGGCCTTGAATGAATCCCTTATTCTGACTGAGGGCCATAAATGCATTTCTTTCTCTCTGTTTCTCACTCTTTTGATCCTTTGAGATTTCAGACAATTAAAACAAGAAGAGAAGGAGAAGAAGAGAACTGCAAGAAAGCAAGGTCCTCGAGTTCTGACTCTGACGATGAAGGAAAACGGTTGAAGGCTGTTTCTTAAAAACGACGTCGTAAGACTTATCTCTGTATTTATTCTTAATGTTAATTATCAGAGTTAAACAAATTATACCCTTATAATCTTTGAATGAAACAATTTTTAAGTATATATTTTTTGTAAAACTCAATTAATAAAATATTTAAAATGATTGGGTCAAAGTTTGAAGATTTTTTTAATAAAAATTATATTTACGAGACAAAAGAAGTATGCCTATACACAATAATATATAATTAATGATGATTAAAATGGTGACATAGACATTGAAAAAGCAATCTTCAATACATAAAAATTCAAGCATCTACATAGCTACTTTGCAAATTAAATTACATATTAAGAAACTGAACCTTTAATATTAAATGTAAGATTTTACAGTCTTTCTCATAGTGACCTAACATGAAAATGTACAATATGCAGCATAAGATAAATAGTGTCAGGGGGAAAGCCTGAAACTGAAATTTCTTTGGTTTGTGAAGAGACTCTGCAGTAAAATGGCATAAGCACCAAAGCAAAAAGCCTGCAGTTGAACAGCTCCCTGTGTGAGTGTGACCTTCCATGAAGTACCATATGATTGCAGATAGGAATTACCTCTTCATGAAAGTGTATATCCAATTTGCAAGAGTTGAAAGGTTGGAAACTCAGGATGAAGGAAATCCAATCCAGGCATGGATACAGCCAGAGAGTTCTGGGAAGCAAGAATATGGAATGCTAATGATCCTGCAGGACTGAAAAGGAAAGAGAAAGCATCAAGGAAGAAGAAGAAGATGGTACTGATAGGTGCCATGTTTTTTGTCTGTAAAAATGGACTGGAGAATTAATTATATATATATATATATATATGGGTTCTTTTAATTAGGCCTTGGAAATGCTTGTTGACTTTGTTGCTTGGAGTGTTTGCTTCAAGTTGCTTTGGAGTGTGTAGATATTAGCTTTATTGGAAAGCTTTAGACAAAATGATGGCAAGTGATTGCATGGGTTGCTTGTTTCTGTAGGAAAAAATGATGTAATGTTTTTCTAGGGTCCAGCTTACAGCATCACGATTCACGAGTAGGGGACAAATTTTGGGTTAAGATAAAGTTGAAAATAATTTAATCAAATATCGAAAGTGTATTACACAAAATGTAATATAATATGACAAATTTTTGTAAATTTTATTTATTTATTTAATTTGAAACATGAAAAATATTTTTTATGGATTAAATAAGATTTAGACTTTAAACTTTATAGGATTCTCTTTTGACTTCAATATGTTAAATGTTTTTTAATTTTAATTAATAAATTAACATGACAATACTTATCTTATTTAAAAATATTCATTATTAAAGAATATTTTTTTAAAAGTTTATTAAAGAACATGTTAAGAGTTTAAATAAAAAACAATCATCTTTTTAATTTACGTCATATAATCTTCAATTTTATTAATAAATATAATATTTTTAAATTCTTTTCTTTATTTTACATATATATATATGTTATTTATAATTAACTTTCAATTTTTATTATATTTTACAATATGATAATTTTATACTAAAAAATAAAATTTTAATAAACGATACATATTTTGAATTAACAATTATGATTAAAAATATACAAAATATTATTGGAATGAATGATAAACATCTATAACTAGAAGTATGGTTGGAGGTTGGATGGGCTAGGCTTAGCTAAAGCTATATTTAGTTTCTGTTGGGTCCAAAGAAAAATTTTAACCAGCCCATTCATAAAGTCTAGCTGAGCCAGGTTTGAAAAGTCTTGCTGTGCCCAACCCTAAACATGTTAATTTGTCTATTCCTAGTACAAAAATGGGCTTAACCTGCACCTAGCCTGTCATTATAGATATCACCTAATTGGTGTAATATTAACTCAAACAATTGTTTAATTTATACTAATATTTAATACCATGTAAAAGAAGATAAGAACAAGTTTGTGATACGGATATTACCAGTGCAGTGTCATACTCTGATGAAAAAGAAGCAGCAACAACTTCCATCCTCAGCTTTATAAAGCCATAAATGCAAACATCTTGCAGTTGAATTTCACCTACTGTTCAAACTTTATAAGTCATGTCCTGCAATGCGTCCTGTGAGAGAGTTTGCACATGATCTGAATTACGGTCCATATCAATTTACAAGGTATTATTCGTTTTAACTCATTGAACTTCACAATTTTATGTTAAAAAAAGTGGTATGAATACGTAAAAATTTAGTCTCATTATATAAGATTCACAGCTCCCCTTTGAGACTATGATCAGGGGCAGAGCTAGTCAACTTTTATTAAGAGATCCTCGACAATTGTGGTGAGTGATCCCATCTTTCCTTGTCTAAGCTAGTAAGCTTATGAATCTTTTTTAAAGAATGAAGTGTGTTTCGATAATGAGTTAAAAAAAAAGAGTAAATAAAAATAAAAAGACAAAAGAGAAAAGAAAGAGAGAGAAAGATATGCGAAAAAACTTAAAAGTTAAAAGAAATAGTTGAGTGACACATGTAGAATCATTTTATTATTCTTTAGTTATATTAGTTATTAAATAAAAAAATTATTTTGAGAATATCATTAAGAGAAAAAATATATAGTATATAAAAGATTTTAAAAATTTTGGAAGCCACACCCCCTCAAAACTATACAAGCATCTGCCCCTCACTATGACATTCTCTCCTATTCCAACAAAAGTCCACGGTCAATAACGTCACTAATACCCTAAAACCTACTCTAATATCAATTGTTATGATTTGCACCGACTTATAAAGTATTGTTCACTTAGATCTCTTGAATCTTACGATTTTATCTCACAAAATGTATTTCATAAATTGAGGATGATGTGAACACTAAAACACTCAACGTTACTTTAATACATAACTGAGGTAAAATTTACAACTGTACTTTGAGACTTTCCTCTAAAACCGTGATGCTTTGCATGCAAATATTTGGATCGGCATGGTCACAGTTACATGTTACACGAACAAAATCAATAATAAATGCAATCAAGTTGTAGCCACAAGAGACACACAGGAGATAATATTGTAGAGGAGAATGTGCAGGGAATTGGGGGTCTGCTCTTGGAAATTTGAGGTTGACATTAAACAAATGTATTAATAATGCGTCCGAAATGTGGAACGGCCATGTGGACTGATCTCACCAAACGAAGCAATTTCTTTTGTCCTGATTAGGTCAGCTGAATCACCACATTTTGTTTTTGGACACCCTTTCAGACTTCTTATTGGCTTGCTAAGCCCCCACTGCATCAGTCCTCTTAGTAATACTATACATAAAGTATATATATGAGAATTAGTTAGGCAAATCTACTTCCAATGAGGATTCTTAAGCTGCTTTTTGGTTCCCTTTGTACTTCTTTAAATTAAACCAATATTTTTGTATATCCTTTTCATCTTTGGAATCAGCAGGAGGAGTTTGACAGTGAAGTGAACCCCTTAATGAATGAGCAATAAGTGCAAATTGAGACACAAGTAAAACTAAAGATAACAATGTCCAATACTTTTCTTAAAGCATAAATGAGCACAAATAAGAGGATGAGAAGAAAGAAAACAAAGAAAAGGGAGAGAAAGAGAGAGAGAGAGAGGTGAAGTACATTCTAAGGAAAGTGCTTGAAATGACAAAAGGGATACTTAAAAGGCCCCCTCCACTTCTCAAACAGACTTTATCTACATTTCCATGACCCTAAAGTTCCTATAATTTTTAACATCCACAAAGGGAAGTTGAAAGGAGGAGGTTTGGGGACAATAGCCAGACACAAAGCATAAAGCAACTTCCTTCATTATTTTCACTTTTTTTGCCTACATATTTTTTTGTCCTCTAAAAAAAAGCATGAAGGAAGGCAAAAGAGTTTGTCAAGATCATCAAACATGGGTCTGGCTCCTGAATGACCCAAGAGCCTTAGCAGCTCCTGCTCTCAAGATGAATTGGTGGTAGAAAGCTGCAATGGCTGCTCCAATCATGGGACCAACCCAGAAAATCCACTGAAAAAAAAGAAAAAGAATGTCAAAGGAAAACTAAGTTAATGAAGAGTTAAAAGAAATGAAGAGCTTTGGGAATTGAGAATTATACTAACATGATCATCCCAGGCCTTCTTGTTGTTGTAGATAACAGCAGCTCCGAAACTCCTAGCAGGGTTAATGCCAGTGCCAGTGACTGGGATGGTAGCCAAGTGAACCATGAACACAGCAAAACCAATTGGAAGGGGAGCCAAGACCTTAACACGACAAGAAAGTATATGCTCATGACACTTAAAAACATACTAACTAAAATAGTTAACTTAAACAGATGGAAATATCTCATGGATTTGCTAAATAGGGGAATTAAGAAAAGACATATTGTCCATGAAGACACATGAAGGACGCTTGTTGCTTTTAATTTTTTAAGGTTTTAAACCCACCATTCACGTTGGGACTGAGAAGGGGAACAAAGGAAATGCCTTGTGTCAAGGGTAAAAGCCAAAGCAAAGTAAACAAAGAACTTTTGTCCAAATTCAAAGAAAACAAGAAAAACGAAATCCTTTGCCTAAGCAAAGATTACATGTCCTTCAATGGTAACCACAGAGTTATAATTGGCCAGCTCATGCTACTGTCTTTTTCTTTAACTTCATCTGTCAATTGGGTAGAAAATCTGATTCACCCTTCTCATTATATCTTTGGATCTATAACATAAAATATTTTCATATAATTAAAAAATTAAAATTATATATATATATATATCTCTCTCTCTCTCTCTCTCTCTCTATATAATATATATATAATATATATAATATATATATATATTCATATAATAAAAATTAAATTCAAATTTTATCATTTAATATAAAATAAATACATAAAAAATGAAATACTCTCTTCCCATTACTAATTATTAACTTTTGCAATTTCGAAATGCATTAACTCTTATATTCATTAATTAGGTTATAATTTTGAGGTGAAATGTTGACATGGCACAATTTAAATCATAAATTAATGCTCATAATAGATGTGAATATTATTTAGTAATTCTCTGAAAATGAGATAATAATTATTAACTAAATTTGAATTATGTTATTAAAATGGCTTAAAAAAGGTAGTACTTGTCACAAAGATAAGTCTTATTTAGGTGTTTATTTTCAAAGTTGATTATTTGTGCAAAAATGCTTTAATAATTTGCCTGATGTTATATATTCAAGGAAATAAGGCATGAAATCCTCCGCCCTTTCCTCACACTTTCCCCACAAGTCCAACTTCTCCAAAGCCCCACCTTCCTCGAACCCATCGAACTTTCTGGAATGTTTTTCAGATTCCACGCTCAGTTTCCCTTCGTCTTTCTTAGTCATTAATTATCATTATTATCTTAAACCCGTAGTTTAAGCTAAGCATGTACTAATTATTTTAATTTTCCACCTAATCCTTTACCAAACGACTAAACGCGCGTGAGAGGCTTATTTCGTATTTTTCTCTCTCCTGCCCTTTTAAAACCAGCGATTCTCATTCTTTCCTGCCCTGTTTACTAAGGGACTGTTGCCNTATATAAAACCAAATAATCTATATGTTGTAAACTCCAAATAACCATTTTCCATCTAGAAAAAGCACACAAAGCCAAGCCAAAGAAGAAAGAAAGAAAGGGAAAGAAATGAAGGCAGGGAGTGAGAAAAACTTTACCAGAAATACCAGCGGTGCAGTAAACAAGAATGAAGATCATGCCACCAAAGGCCCAAGCAATACCAAGAATCCCAACACCAGCACAGGAGTCATTGGAGGTGCCAACCTGGCTCTTGTTGCCTATCACAGTCAAGACTGTGATGTAAAGGAAGAGCAAAGTTGCAATGAACTCAGCTATCAAAGCCCTGTAAAATGACCATTTCTTCAGCTCTGCTGCATCAATCAAGGGTGCTGGTGGAGGGTCGACATAGTCCTTAGCATGAAAGCCATGCTCTCCTTCCTTCGCCATGCCTAGCAACAGAGATAAAGCTCAAGGAACCAAAAAGAAAAGGATTTGCAAAAGCTAGAGAGGAAAACAGAGAGAAAGACAGAAACAAAGAGCGTTCTTTGTTTGTCTTTGTAGAGAAATGGTCAGACGATGAAGGCGGTGTGGGGGTATATATGGGTGAGAATGGAGCTATGCATGAGGCCTTTCTTTCCGTTTCTATTCCTTCCTTTCTTTTCTTTTTTTTTTTTTTTTTATTTTTATTCATTAATTTCATATTTTTTAATAACCAAAAAAAATCACTTAAATTTGTCTGTATTTTTTTTAAAAAAAATTAAAAATAAATTTATCATGTACAAAACAAACCATCTTATCAATTGAAAACAAATATTTATAAAATAATAAAAAAAAGGAAATCTTTTAAGTTCATTTAATTTCTATATATAGCAAAAAGTCTTTTGAGAGGAAGACAACTTGAGTTTGAGATGAGTTTCTTTTATAAGTAAGGTGCCTTGTTTGTGATTATCTTTATACAAGCACCTAGACTTTATTTCTTCTTTTAAGTTGATAGTTACCTAGAGAAATAAATATTTGTTTCTTAATTAAATTGATAGCTAATTTTAAACATGTCATTAAAAATAAGGGTACAATTATTAATTAAGTAGAAGGTGTTGTCTTGATTGCTTCTATAATATGCACATCATTTTACGTATAAAATTATGAAATTTTATATATAAAACAATAAAAAATAAAAATTAAAGAGTGACAACTTTCATTTCGTTATCACCTTGACTCTATCACTGTTTATAATTTACTAATTAAAATATTAATTTATAAAATTAAATTCTAATTATTAAAAATTAAGATTCTAATTGAGGAGTTTAAAGATGAAAATCGAATTTTACGTATTAAAAAATCTTGTAAATTTATTTAAAAAAGTTAATTAACGCAAAACAGTACAGTGCACTAAGTTAACAACGGGGTAGTTTCACTGTCACCTACCCTACTTGACTCTACCATGCCACCATGATCCACCCACCTCCTTCTGCTTCTTTCTGCCTTTTGCCAGTCACTTTGTCCTTTTACACTTTTTGTTGCATTTGCTGGCCTTTTCTTCCGCCTAGCAGTTTCTTCTCTTAAACCCTACTCTCTTTCTTCCTTTTAAGTTTTAACCTTAAAGGCAAATAAACCAAGGGTCAAGTTTTCAAGTTGTTGTTTTTTTATTCTTTTTTTTTTAATGCCATTATGAAAACAAAGTCACCTTTAATTGTAGTACATTTTTGTTTCATTCCAATGACAAGAAAAATGTCATTTGTTAGTGAAAGCAATGATGTATTGCTCAAGGGAAGTTTTTTCCTTTGAAACCACCATTTCTATAATCTTCTTCCCTTTTTCCTTGTTTTTATTAGGCATTCTTTGATTTTCTTCTTTGCTTCACTCTCAATTTCAATCACTTTCAAACTATAAATAATACTCATACATGAATCTCAACATACATACCAATTTCAATGAACATGATGACTTTTGTTTGATTTTTTAGAATTTTAAAACAAATAAAAATAAATAACTAATATCAAAATAAACCCATTTTTTGTAACTCTTTTTAATACCAATAAAGGGCAAGAATAAGCAGCAACAGGGGTGAGGTAGCGGTCGTTATCGTTTAGTTTTTAAAATTTATTATTATTATATGTATAAAATTTAAAATATATATTTATGATATTATATAATTATTTTTAATTATTTTTCATGTAAAACTTTAAAATTGTCACTGGTCATAAATAGTCTTGAGTTAAACTATCGTGACTCTAGCATTAATCTTAAAATAAACAACATATCTTGTCTTAATTTGACCGGAGATTGAATAATTTATTTATTTTTGAGATTTCAATTTCAATTTTTATTTTTTTTTTGAAAGAATTTGAAGTTATACTTTGGCATGCTATATATAAACTGATATTCTTCGCATCAGAAAAAATAAATAAATAAAATGTTAAGGGTGTGTTTGGCGTTTGGTACCAATGTACGGTGCGGTGAGGAGGCCTCCGACAATACCAAAACTCCTCCACTTTTCTCCAAATTGCTACTGAATCTGTCCATCGGTTCTCATTTGGCATCGGGCTGTGCTGCCAAACGGCACCTAAATTAAATATGATCATAAAAATATTCTCACGAAAATTTGAAAAAAAAAAAAAGGGGCAAGAACTCGTGGGAAATCACGTGAAAAACATTAGGGGGCCAACCAGGTTTGAAGTTTGAACCTGTTTTTCTCGAACCCACCCGAAAGGCTAAGGACAGGTCAGGGTGCGCACTGTATAGAGCCAGACCCACGAGCTGCCGTACCTATGCAGCTTTAAGGGCTCTAGTGCCCTTAGTCAATAACCGTTTTTTATGGGACTGAGAAATGTGAGTCAGTAAAGATAATGACAACGTGGCAAAATATTTGTGGAACAAAATTGTCTGGCGGTTTCCCATCTTGAACGGTGGGAAAGAACTGTGGGAGCGTGTGGTCCACATGGATATTCTAAAAAATAAATAAATTATATTATTAAAAAATTATCTTATATACATGACATTATTATAATTTTAAGGCTTCATTCATTATTTGGAGGTAAAATTCTTTTATACATAATTTAAAAAATCTCAAAATTATTTTAAAAAATTAAATAAATTTATATTTTTTATTATATTTAATTGAATTTTTATATATTATTTTAAATTAAATAAAATTTTAAAATTAATTATTATTAATTAAAATATTACTTATCATTTTATATTACACAACATACTAATATGTCATAATAAGTAATATGATATATTGATGTGAAATTACAACATGGTAATGTGATATTTTTTATTTTTTATGTTAAACATGAGTATAAAATAATAAATAATATTTTTATTTATAATAATTAGTTAATCATTAGTTATAAAGATATAATTGATTCAAAATAAAAATATAAAGATTTGATCAAACATAATAAAAGTATAAAAATTTATTTAATTTTTTTTAAATAATTTAAAAATTTTTCAAGTAGTTTGACATTTTTTTTCTTTTATTGAAACATAAATACATATATAAATTTGATAAATTAATACATAATAAGTTTGCTCCATTAAAGAAGGAGGATGGTTGTGGCTACCACGCCTGTCAGCAGAGTTAGGAGAATCTTGGATGACAAGTCAGTTGGTGATGGGTTAATTTTAAAGCACTGTTTTGGTTTTTACAGGTGCTGAGACTTTGAAGGAGTGTTGTTTAAGCAAAGCTTTAATTACAGAGTCAGAGGATGCTCCTTTGCCCTCTTTCATGCCTCACATGCTTTGATTTATCTTCATTTTTTTTTAATTTTTTTTTCAATTTTAACACATTGTATTATTTGCTTCATTAGGATTCTTTCCATAGAATTGCATGCAATATTAATACTATAAAGTCATAATGCTATCTCTATTCCTATTTTTCTAGGAACATTTTAAAGCACATGAATGATTTAATAATATAAAGTTAAATACTTAATTTAAACAATTCCCCACGACCCTCACACATGCCCAATTTCCTTGTGGCTTGGGGTTTCTTAGGGAATAAAGGGAGGAATAGGAATATATTTATTAATTAAAATGGCAATTAATATTTTCACTACAATCTTTATTCTCATCCCATTATATCCAAACCTTTTTCTTTTTTTTTCTTTCTTCCCTTTTGTGGTGTCCTTATTATTAATTTATTTTGAGTTCTTAACACCACATAATTAAATTAATAAATAAATAAATATGAAATTTTAACAAAATAAAAAAGAATAAAAATAAAATAAAAAGTTTGCTCTTTTTATATATATATTTTTTGCTTTTTGCTCTTTGGGTGGTTTTTTATTTGGGTCATTAGCATCACATAAATAAATTAAAATTTTCAACAAAAAAAAAAATTGGAACTAAACTTTGGAAAACCCTTGAAGATCCCAGAAGAAAGTGGGTCTCACAATTGACAGAAAGACATTTGTCATTGGTCGGTGAGCCAGCTAAGCAACCGCTACAAGCACGTGGAAGCCCATTGAATGTGACCCCGAATTAGCTTGTCCTAAACCACCTTTTATTAAGCTACCATTTTTTTTTTCTCTTTAAAAGTAAACCACACCTTTTTTATTAATAAATTTAAAAAAAAGGAAAAGAAAAGAGGGGAATCCAATCTAAACTCTTGCTTCCCTTTGGATTCTAGGGAAAAAATGGAATATGAAGGAGAAAAAACAAAGGTAAAAGTTGGAGGAATTAAACCATTTTCTAATACATGTTGGCCTTTTAAAAATGAAATTAGCTTTATAAAGGCATTGGCATCCCTCTAGGTTTTGTTGGATGACTTGGATCTTACCCTTCATGTTATTGTAACATGTAAAATGTTAGTATCTTAATCAAAATTTAACATAAGAGTTTAAATTTTTCTCTTTATTTATAAGATAATTGTTTTTACTATTTTTATTTAAAATGATTTAATCATTTGATTATGCTCATAGATAATGACGGATTTAAGATTTTATATAAACAGTGTCTAAAGGGTAATTATATAAAATTATAAATCAAATCAATAATTTAATTCTGTACAAAAATTAATTATTGAAGAGGTAACCACCGTCACGCCTTGCCACTACATTCGATCCGCTTCTATATTATTTATAATTATCTACTTGTAAACTTTGTAAAACTTGTATATATTATTATTATTATTATTTTCATGTGAATGACTTTGGGATTATTGAAAAGACAGACATGGGAGTGAGCAAAAACATTATCCAAATCAAGACCAAAATGTTTCCTTTCCTCATATATATTTATTCTAATCGATTGTGGACGTGCATGGAAGAGCCAAGTGATGACAACCTTATGAGGCTTAATCCCCAAAACCCTTTTAAGTTGCATGATCTTCGATTTGATTCTCTGTTTCTAATCATTTCAACTTGATTGTGTTCTAACTGGTTACATCTACAATGAGGTGGACAAAAGGAAAGGAAACAAATTAATAACAACTTTTAATACAGATGTGTTAAATGATTCGAAATTTGTAATAGAAAAAAATATAAATAATGATATAATATAAGTAGATATTACAATTATAATTTCTCTTGTCTCAATATTTGTAATTATATTTTTTAAATGAAATCTCAAATTATAACTATTGAAATGTGTTGTAAGACATGAAAAAAGTAATAATATATATGCATATCTTTTGCATTATCATGTAAAATTTATTACTTTTTTATATAATATCTAAAATGATTCTTGATTATTTAGAAAACTTTAAGTAAGTTTTATTTTTTTATTACATTCAATTAAATTTTTATATTTTTATTTTGGATCAAATGAGCATTAATGATTAGTAATCGAATAATTATTGTTAGTGAAAATATCATTTGTCATTTTATTTTACATGGTGCTGACATTCATGTTGACATGTCATAGTGGATACTGATATGATATACTGATACAGTCATATGATATTTTTTACTTTTTATTTTACTGTTACGTCGACGTATATGATATAAAAAACTGACAAGTGATATTTTAATTAATAATAATTAATCAACTATTAGTCATAAAAATTTACTTGATTTAAAATAAAAATATAAAAATTGTATTTAAACACAATAGAATATTAAGAGCTTATTTATATTTTTTAAAAATAGTTAAGAAACTTTTTAAAACATTTTGTCTCATTTCTTTCCATGTGAAATTCATATGGATCCCACAAAATAAATTATTGTTGAATTAAAAATACTTGTTAAGGCTGAATCTTGGATGTATTCATGTTATTATGATAAAGTAAAAAAGAAACCCTAATAAGTTCGCATGAACCGAAAGTATGATATGCCATATCTTGTCCAAAGATCAAATTTGCATGATTACTGGACACAACACCTAGTGGACAAGAAACTACAATTGTTTTTTAATACTAAAATGTACATGCATTTCCTCAAACATTAATCATGACCTATGAAACATGGGTTTTGAGCATGTCTCAAATTCCTTCCACTTTCAACAAAAATCACAAAACAAAACACTTCTCATGGCAACAAGCCCGACGAGTTGATGTTACAACCAATCAAGCTATTGGTTGTAAAATAATAATAATAATAATAATAATAATGATTTGATTTCTTTTTTAGAAAATAATTGATTTAAGCCAGAAATGTTGATTTGGTAGTGATTAGTATTATTGAGATAATGGGCTGAGTAAGGCATGAAATCATTTGTCCAAGTGCATGCTTATGTTGAAGAAGAGATCATATGCACCTAATTAATAATTATTTTGAAAGATCTTTGTGTTTTCTTGTAATTGCTATGATTGCATGACAGATAATTAGCAACCTAATTTCGTTTTTGGTAACCAAACTTAATCACTCAATTCCAATATTTTTTATATATAAAAAAGTATCTTCTGATATTGATTATGTGCTTAGATTTTGGTTGTCTTGTCCCAATAAACTAACCTTTATACCTAATTATATTAACATTACAATTTCAAGTATATATGTAGAAAAAATATTTTTTAATGATTTTTTAATGCAATTTATATGTCTACTAGCTAACCTAATTAGAAAACAAAGGGGAAATGATCAAGCTTTTTCCAAACAATATATCACCTAACATTCCTACTTGGAATTTGGATCACTCGATGCTACATATATATATATATATACACACACACACACCAATTACTTCAAAAATAAGGATCAAAATTCGTATCACATGATAGAAATTAATGCATCAAAAGAAATTAGTTGGAATCAAAATTTTAAAACTCACACGAGAAACACAAAAGAAATCGTTTCACATTATCTAATGCACATAATACTAATCTAATTTTGTGTAATTAATTGTTGTTGAATAAATAATTACTATAACAATAAAAAATTGATTCAATTGATTCATCCGTTTGTGCTGAAAGTGAGAAGTCTTAGATTCCCGTCTTAATCATAACCTCTCCTTAATTAACACTAATCTCAAATACCGAACTCTTGTATATGAGGTACAACACATCTCGTCATAGCTTACGAGAATTGGATAATTAATTTATTTTAAATTTTTGACGTAATCAGAAATTTATAAATCTATATTATTTATACATAATATCATTATTTTTAAAAAAAATGAAGGACCAAAAGAATGTTGTATATATTAATTATTAAAGAGACAATGAAGAGCCGACCATGAACCCAATTGGACCCTCAAATGAATTCTAAGTCACCAAAGCACTAAATGTGAGGCCAATAGTGATTTAGAGTGAGAGCACCACCAAATTTCCATAGCCGAAATTCTGGTGCTGCTGCAATCGTACCACCTGCCCAGACATAGCCCAACGTCTCATTTTCTTCCACTTGCCTTCTAAGCCTACATTCGGGGGTCGGTGGCCGTAGCATTGGACTTTAGAAAATTCACATATCTATACTTAACTGGAGCTAATTTTGCTTGATTGTTTAATTTAACCCTAAGTGTTGGCCTCTCAGGTCAAGTTATCCTTTTCATTTTTAATTCTATTTCTTTTTCTTGGTATGATCTGTAAGAGAAGCCGGGATTCGAATTTCCTACATAAATCCTTTCAAAGGTAGGTACCCTTAAGTTAAATATGAGATATTTTGCTTCAATATATAAAGAATTACAAGGGTTTTGATTGCTGTTTTTTTTATCATAATTGTAATGTGTAAAGTAAATAAATAACAAGGTACGATCCATTTATTTAGACATAACATGATACGGTTAACTTATATGAATACAACAATAAATTACTTTATATATTTTAAATATTAATAATTAAATAAATGAGTTTCAATGAGCTAATCAGCTGAGAAATGTGAATATGTATAAATGCGTCGCATATAGTTAGGCAAGTCAACTCACGTGAGACATGAATATTGTCCTATTGTAAATGAGTTAACACGATGTGATAGGAATACAATTATGCAAAACTCAAACTCATTTATTTTTGTACATTCGAGCATTTGACTCATTGATAAGTGTATTATTTTCCTACCTAAAGAGTAAGGTTCGAATCTCTTCTTCCTCAATTAAAAAAAAAACTCATTTATTCTTGTATTGTATTGATGAATTGTAACAAAATTATCACACCTAGGTTTTATAAATATCTACAAAACAATTAGATATGAAGAACACTAATTATATGGCATAGTTTTAATTAACTTGTCATTTGAAAAGGTTTCTTTAATGATTTACATAATAATCATTTTTATCACATGAAATAAAATATTTGTAATAACAAAATGCAAATATTGAAGATTCCATATTAGGTATTTCTAATTTAATAATTACCTACAAATTTGTTCATAGTCACAAGATAAGCATATATATATTTTCAGGGCTATAGAACAATTATCGCTTTATATTTTTCTAAAAAAATTATACTTAATTTTCTATTTTTTTTCAAGTTCTAAAATTCTTGAACATTTGAATCCCATGTTCCTTATTCTCATCAATTCCCGCCATCCAGCTGCTAAGCTTAATTTGATTTTTTGTTCTCAATAAACCAGTTTTCATGTTTCTAAATAACCATAAAGATACAAGGAATAATTACTTTTTATTTTATTTTCAGTGGTTTAATAAAATCAAAGTTTTACTCCTCTAGAACAATTTAAATCCTTTTTGCAAATGGAAACTATGTATAACTTAAAAACATTTGAATCTTTTTCTTTTCAATGGAAAATAAAATTCGAGATTTCAAATAAAACAGCTTGAATTGTTTTATTAATAGATATTTTCAACAATAATAAGTGTGGGACACTATCCCGTGTTACAATAGAAAAAGAAAAAAAAAAAAAGAGAATAAGTTCATAATAATTCGATTAAAGTGGGTTAAAGGGCAAATTGAGTTACGACTAGGTTTTCCGAACCGTGGTCGGTACTCGGCACTTGGACACGTAGACAAGAGATACACAAAAGATATTTTAGAGAAGAGCGTTGATATTTGTTAATTCATTGACCACCCAAAATGGTGAATTCCCAAGAAATCAAAACCATGAATTTTTTTTCCAAATTACCGTTGTAAGCAAATGCGTTGTGAGAAAGAAATTTGAATATTTGATGCTCACATTTTCAATATGTTAATTTCTATAGTTACGTGGCTTTTGGGTTATCTAAATTTCTCTAAGTATTATTAATTTAGTTATTTGTTGTATAACAGAATACTTGATATCAAAGTCTTTTGACATTTTGTGTGAATCGACGATATTTCAAATTAATCACCTTGTCTATTTATGTATCAGAACAAAAAAATCATTAAAGATGACGTGTAAAGTTGAAAAAACAAAGGAAGAAAACGAAGAATCGGGGAGCATTCAAACGGTCACATTCCCAAAAATTACATGACCTTTTAACAATATGTTTCAAACTCTTTGTGATGGTAAGCATATACGTTACAGGAAAAGAAATTTGGATGTGACATGTTGAAAATCAGATACCCAAAATTCATGACCCTTGATTTAAGTTTTTGCACATGTTTGAAGAAAAAGGAAAACAAAACACAGAAATGGAATGGAAAGGGAGTTTGGGGTTTTAAGGAGAGAGAGAGAAAGAATCCCAACATGGAAATGAAGCCGACGAGCCACTGTCAGGGCTCAAGAATCAGGAAGAGGACCACTCTTTTTCTCACACTCTACAAGGCCGAACAAAATTTTGTAGGGTTTCAGTACTGGAACAAGATCAGGGCCTCTCAATTCTTATCTAAAAGGAAAGAATCAAGGATTTTTTTTTTTTGGGTTTTGTTTGTTTTTTTGTTGAGTGGCTGTTAGGCCTTTGCTTGTCGGAAATTCTCATCTGTAATTGTCCTCTTTGTTGTTTGTATGTTTTTCAGCTCCAATTTGCAGTTGAGCAAGGTTAAAATACAAAAAGGCCAAAAAAAAAAAAGGGAAATCTAATCTCTTTTTTGATCTCGCCACTTATTATCACATGAAATTAATTTAAATAAGATCGTTATCTCAAGAACTCAATTATATATATAAATTATATGTTCTCTATCGTTTTTGTCTTGTCAATTAACTTATAAATTATAAGTGACTATACGTTCGGATTTCAAATTCAAAACTCTTATTTTAACTATCTAGAAAAATGAAGTGTGTCAAATAATTTTAAGATCGTGATAGGAAAAGAGTTGAAAGTATTTAAAAGAATCATTTCTCAATTCTAATGTTCGATATCAATTACTTATTTAAATTAGGTTTGGTTAACAAATCACCTTTTCATGTTAATTAACATACTGATAGTTAATGTGATAAAATTTAATGCATTCAGAGAAAATGAGAGTAAAATAATTGTAGTTTGATTTTTGGGCATTTAAATTTTAAAAAATGAGTGAAAGTCCTACAAGAACAAGATAGGGAAAGGGCTCTAAAGGGGATGTGGACAAGAATAATCCATGTGATTTATAGTGAGTTAAACAAGAAGTCCAGATGTTGATGTTGAGTTGATGATGAATGATAACATTTGCTGATTTGAATGGTTATGGACAAAAAGCAAAGCCCATAGTATACACCAGGAATCGTATCCACTAATAAATGCACATCAATTTCATTTCTCAGGACCACTTTTTCATATATATAGCCGTTTTTCAGTTCTAAGCCTTCACCATATCCAGCTGTGGAAGTTTATCTTTCATGGTGGTCCAATCAAAAACTGCAATCATACACCACTGCATGCTTAGCTGTAATAATGGCACGAAAAGCACCGAAACCCAGAATTCAAGGAAAACCCATACTCATTTTTCTCTTCACTCTTTTCAATGATGTGGTTATGTTGTGAAACTTTGTTGACTCATCACCTCTACCCATCTATCAGTCTACTATATCAACCATATGCTAGTTCCTTCTTTTTCTCACGAGAATGCTAGGTACAAAGCTTTTTCCAAAGCAACTTCCCAAAATGCATATTAAAACTAGGAGTTTGCATACCAATCATCAGGAAGCTGAATGAAATAGCAGACCTCGGGTCAAAGTGGCAATCGTCGTATACAAATTTTAACAGAATCTTCGAACAGATTTTATAGATTTTCACAAAGAAATACAGGTCATTTTGCTTGCAGATGCCTAGGAAAGACAGACAAGCACTAGTGTGGTTTACTCAGCGCCAAACAAGCAGTTCTAATAAAAATCTGGGATCGCTACTGCAGAGGCAAACGATACCAAAAAGAACAGAGAAATACAACAGTAGATAAGAAAAATCAACAGAGTGAGCAACGTTTAGTCATGGGGCTGTTAGCATAAAAAGGGACTATATTTCACCAGTTTAACTAACAGAACAATCAACAAGAACTGCATTCGTTGCCACAAAGGATTTTCTGTACAGAATTTACATGTCAAACAAACCTGAACATCTGAATCTGACACAAGAATATACAACCTGTTGAGGCAACAATGCTGTTTGTTTTACAGATGAAGTTCTAGCAACTAACCAAGCAGTCCCAGCTATGTGAACAGAAAACTTGTCACGAAAAGGCCTTGGTCTGATCTTCAAGCAGAAAAGCCAGCTTCCAATGCTCTTAATATTGCAGCAGTGTCAAATCTAAAGTTTCTGAAGCTCTTTCCAGGACCAATGTTAGGTGGGTTAGCATCAGTCACAAGCTTATTAGATTGGCTTTCCACAATCATTGAGTTGCTTCCTGTAGAACTGTTCTTTGCTTTCCACACACAAATCCCTTGACAAGAATAAAAAAAGCAACTCATCAGAATACACACATTTCCATCGTACCTGAATCTTCATAGGGTCAAAGGTAGCAGGAGATATTTCCAAAATGCAAAATCACAAATTGAGCTAATTAATGACAAAGTGTAGCACTTAAAAGCAAACCAAACCAAATGTACAAGGCTTGAGCTTTTATTCATGTTTTTAATAAATTGCCTCGACACCATAAATATTATGCTATTTTTTATAAATTATTAGTTCAAATTCAAAACTTGCACACTTTAAGCACAGTTCAGTTTTACAATATAATGTCAGCCTTCTTTCCCAACCAACACACAGGTCATAGCAAAAAAAAAAAAATGATTAAGTTTAAATTTACCACTCTACTTGAAGTGATGGATCAAATTTACTACTCATATTTGAATAGATGCAATTTTACAACTGTACTTTTTAATATAATTAAAAAAATGTTCAAAAGTTAACTTTAATAGAATATTCAATTAGAAAATAAAGGACTATTTTATAAATATCCTAAGCTCTCAACATTCTTAAACCAATTAGAAAGTACAGTGATAAAATTGCACCAATTCTAATATGAGTGGTAAATTTAATTCATCACCCAAAGTTGGGGTCATTAATTTAGACCATAGTCCAAAAAAAAAAAAGTTAACAAAAATCCAATAACATGCTGCTGATGCTAGCTTCAGGACAGCTATGATCATGTTAAAGGTTTCAGCTCTTCACTCATTATCCCTCTACTAACAAAAGCAATGCTGGAGATCCAAATATAGAGTTAATATTCTACTTGCTTCCAGTTATGGCTTTATGTAGACATTATAGAAGACTAAATTTCTCCAAAGATAAACTCAACTATTTCTTACTCAATCTGAGTATAATACATGCACGAAGACATACATCACCAGTTTTAGACAGTCAAATCTCTCTTCTCTGGTGGTTTCCAAAACCTCTCCATATAGCGACCCACACCAGGGGCTCCCAGTCTAACCACTTCAATTAGTGGTTTGACCCACAAATTTCTGTTGATAAATTACATACTAAATACATTGTATGTTGACATCATTTTGCATCTCGCTCGATGGTTTTGTGTTTTGATCGACCGAGGGCAATGTTTCAAACCTCACATTTACTAAAGATTTTAAGAAGATAAAAAGCATTTTAAGGTCAATTTTAATGAACCAGGACTGGTTCAACCAGGCTTAACTGAGCAATTCAATTTTGATTGCATCGAGTTTAAACAGTTTGCGACCTTTCCGCCAAAAAGTATGTTCCTAACCAGAAAATTGACCAATTTCCGGTTCAAACAATCAAATTGGCTGGTCTGGTCCAATTTTCACAACACTGCCTTCCTCACCCAACTCCTTTTCCTTTTTTCTCCCTTTTTTTCCTCTGCCATTTATAAGGTTTACATAAACCTAATACTATAACAAATTGTCTTCCAAAATATAGGAGAGGGAAAACCTTTAAGAGGCAAATCCGGTCTTGGAGCTATAGGGGGCGGATGCTTTACAATCCATGATTTTAAAGACCTGCACAAAGACATCATATATGTGCAGATTTAGCCAACAATGTAAAGGCACTTGAAAATTAATCATAATGTAATAACAAAATACTCACGCTAAAAAGGGGGCCACCATATAAAGCTTTAGGCCTGTGATCCCACGAGATATCACTTCATTGGTTGCTGGCTGAAGATCATCAAGCCGGTGCCATGCAATTTCCTGCAATCAGATAATAGCAGCTAGCCATCAACATTACTGCTTTCTAAGAGATACAAGGTCTTAGACATCATCTCCATCACTTGGCAAAAACAGACGAACATGCTATGCAGGCCATAAAAACCAAGAGAAAAAGCACAAATCAAGTACCTATTTGAAAAAACGATTATGCTGCAGGTCATTTTCCTAGATAGGAGATAATTTGTCTATAGTTGGATCTAAATTTCTGATTGTTGTACCCATGAGATCCAAGTACAATCTACCGTTGCTTAACATGAAAAAAGAAAGTTACTATCATAATCTGACAAACTTAACTTATGGCCTTTTAATTCTAAAAGCAAAAAATTCAAGGGAAAAATTTTCGGTTACAGCTTTTACATCTTACTTCCTAATAGCGAAGGAAGGAAACTTTGTACTGTGCTGGGGCTATAGCCATGCCCCAATTGGTTAGTGCCACACACCACCGTCTAATAAAGAGCACTTACCCCAACCATTTCCAATATAGAAAAAGCATCTTTATTTTAGCAAAAGAAAAAGGATTCAACTGTTTGCTACTAAAAGAATATCTATCGAGCTTGTAACCCTATTTTCTAAAAATATTTTGAAGTTACCCTTGTTAAGTACCTTCTATGATATCTTGAATACAATTTTTTTTTTTCAAAACAGAAAAAAAAGTAGAAGAACAAATATCAAGTATGCTACTACCATATTTGCTTTTACTCTATATCAAATTTATCAAAATTCATTATCGAACAATGCATTAATTAAATCAATATAGCAATTCTGCCTTGTGTTTCCAAGCCAGCAATGTTCTATTTGAAGCAGACAACAGAGCTTATAAAGAAGGAAAAAAAACACATGCACACACATAATAAGAGCAGTGCGCAATTCTTGACAACTGTGGATGAGAGTGTCAGTTTGTGAAGGTCCCTTTTAATTTTCTTCATTTCCATTGGCAGAGAAAGACCAAGTAAAAACAGGCAATGCAAAATGTCTGAAGTTCATTGTATATTGAATTTGCCAAAAACAGCCCAGATGTGAATTATTTGAGAATTGAGCATACTAAAGTAACTAAACATAAACCAATTAGATATAATATAGGCTTTTAAGTTGCAAGAAAAACTGCAACTACATACAGAAGGGTTGCTTAAAATAGTACTTCTATCAGGCCATTAGTGTTATGAACAAGTAAATTGCACTTATCAATGAAAGAACCACATACACTAATCTCCTTTTTTGTAAGCGGGGCAAAGGCAGTATCATCCTTAACACCAGCAATTATGTAGAGCCGCACCCTCTGCTGCCCAAATATTACTTCAATGTATTCATCTTTGTTTAGGAGCTCTGAAACATCAAAGCCTGTTTCTTCTAACACCTGTATTTCCATAGACAATACATCAATAATCAGAGATGGAGGAAAGAAAACAGAGTAATGGGAGACAAAGAACTCCCAAAGTAATCAGCAATCATTTGAATTCCCTCATTATCAGAAACTGGACTTATCTCTTTTAGGAACCATCAATTTCCAAATTAGAAGGAAAACATGTAATGAGTAAATTACAATAATGCTCCATGCCACAGATAAAGTTTAATGAAAGGTCCAATAGAAGATTGGCAACCCTTCTCTAGTTTTTGCTTTCGAGGAGTCAATGAACAACCGAAGGAAAGCTAGTTAATAAACTAACAAACATTCTACATTTCTTCCTCACCCATGTCACTCACAACTAGAAAGCAAAATCATTATGAAGTAAGCTTAGACTCTCTAGCCAACTGCATTAGCTAGTAGAGTCTAATTACTACTATCTGAAAGAAGAACACAAACAATACTGAATAGATCCATCTTGAGTGCAAAAGGCTAACCACTGGTCAAAGGAGATACATTTGTGATCTGATCTATTAGGAATCAGTTTCCAATCCTTCACACAAAATTGGTCACCAGTAATAAAGCATAATTACCATTGAATCATTAGACATCTGCTTATGGACAAAAATTTGAGGAGAAGCCCTAAAATACAGATAAGTTGAATGTGCAAGAAACTTGCACGAAAAATAAGCTTACTTCTCGTATGGCACATGCATGGTCTTCCTCATCTTTGTTCTTTTTCCCACGTGGGAAGCTCCAGCTAGTCCCTTTCCATCCCTTCACTAGGATGCACTATTAATTGCAGCAATAAACACAAAGTAAAGACACTAGTAGAATGGAAAGCTTAACAATTTACTTCAACATATATGATAATCCTGGCAAATGTTATACATCTTGAATTTAACATCCTGAAATGCAATAAATAGCTTTAATTTGAAGCCCCATCAATTGGAAAATAACATTTGAATGAAAAGACCCAAGAAGTATGGATGCAATAACACAAAATCTCTGACAAACATATCAAGAGATTGAGATTATGGGGAAACAGAGTGAATTAGCCAGATTTATAAACTAAACAGGAGCGAAATTTCCATTCTTAAGCATGAATACATGAATAGCAAAGTGTATTAGCGTTAAAGTCAAGTACACAACTACCATGAAGCTAGCTTGTCAAAGTGGAAACCAGAGAGGGACAAAAAGTAACATTCACTCAAAATTGAAAACATGAAAAGGACAAAAGACTCTTCTTGTTTCTAACTTGCAAGTAAAAGACTCACCCGTTCACATGTTTCATCCAAAATAATTGCCCCTGTTACAGGAACACGAACCTTGTAATCGGTGAAATCCTTAAAGATATCATCTATATGAGCAACATAAGGCCTTAAAACATCGCAGTTGTTAAACACTGCAACACATTAAGGAAATGGATAATATTGATGACAGGAAAACAAGAAAAAGTACAGAACTAATACAATGCCTACAAAGATAGTCTTCTAAAAATAAAATAAAATGTCATGTCAAAAAGGATCTTGACTTATACTGCACTTAATAGTGTAACATCTAATCTTCAATTCCAAGAGGAAAAAAAGATGGAATCAGAGGTCATCCTCTTCAGGGACAGAAAAAAGTTATAGGCTAATAATCCAACTCTATGTTATAAAATAGAGTTTTACTTTTTCTAATGGTATAGATTCCATGAAATAGAATTCCAAACTTTTGCGATCATTACATCAAAACCAGACATCAACATTAACTTATATGCTTTTTCTTTTTTTCCAAAAGAAACAATTTGATTCTTATGACAAACAACCTTCATCCTATTTAGTTGCAACATTAAGGAAGAAGTCAGCATCCAAGCAAAAAACTCCAAGGTCTTATATAAAAATGTTATTTCAGAAATTCAAGCAAAGTGAAATTAAATAACATAATCAATAGACAATAATTGGCAGACAAAAATGGAAAAAGAGAACCCACATCTTTGATCTTTAAGTATAGGCAAAAGAACCTTCACCATGTTAACAATTAAACATTTAATCATTAATCGCATCAAAGAATGCACATAAAAAAAGTTGTTACACAACTGGCTTCAACTTGACTAGTGACTAGTGTCTAGATGTAACCTTTTTCATAAACCAAGCTGCGAAACAAGATGATGCCAAAACATTTTGTTTTTATTTTGAATCAATACTTTAATGTAAAAAGCTATGATTATTTAAGATGAAAAGAGGTTTGAACAATTAAAAAAAAAAAGTCATGGAGTTGAAATCAACTGTGAATATTTAACAAATCAGCCATCAGGATAGTGATAGCAACAAATCACAACAACAAAGATGCATCAAATATAGGATACATAAAGAGGTGAACTCTTTCAGACTTAATGACTTCAGCGATGGGTTTTTTTCCACTGTATTGTCCTCGTAGAACCAATGTGCATACTCCACAAGGAAGAGAATTCTCTCAAATGACTGTTGGTCCTCTTTCGGCACATTTAAAACAAACCGACTGCAGCAAAATTATTGAAAGTATGCTTTAGATAGGATCTAGGGAAAAACACAGAAATAGGGAAACAAAATGGAAGAACTAGAGAGAGAGAGAGAGACTGCTTCTGTCATAACACTTTAATGATAACTCATTTGGAAAAAAAAAAGAAGCCTTTAGAGAATAGTATCATACAAACAGACTATCGGTCCTCAATCAAATCATATCAGAGAAACTTTTAAAAAATAAATTTCCTAGCAACACAATCAATTTCCTCATTACCTCTAGCTGGTTTGATCAGATATTGACAAAAAAAAAAAAAAAGACATCAAAATGAAAAACCAGCTGATACAACTTGTCCAAGAATCATTTGGTCGAAAAATTCAATTCTGTGATACTTGGATGGATGATACTTAAATCATGATTCAAAGTCTAAGCATTATTGAATTTAAACCCTATACTAACTCAATTCTAACAAGCTCGATAGCAATGCTATTAAGAATCCCTATACAATATACATGAATATGGTTAAGTATAATTTGCATAATAACCTCCATGCCACACTACTAATCACGCTAAAGACCTTCGAAAACACATTTTGAAACAAGCAATATCAGAAAAATCACGACCTAATAAGTCAAAGATCCATTTTTTAACCTAATTTAACAATCTTACAACAGAATTCAGTTTTTTTACTATAGAAAACCATAGCACCAGTCAAAATAAATCCAAAAAATCACTGCAAACTTAACACCAAATTCTCGGGCAACAAGCAGAAAAGTGAAACCTGCAAAGATCATCGAGGAGCTCTTGAGGAGGAAGGCCGTTCTTCAGTGGCGCACTCGAAGACCGATGGAGACCAGACATAGCTTTTACTAGTTAAAAAGAAACACCTAAAACCCTAACCCTGACTATTTTCTTAGAGAAAGATCCAGCAGATTCTAAAGGAAACTTTTTTTCTAAATTTCTTTTTTTTACTTTTTATCGGAAAACGAAGATGGAAAGAGGTAAAAGAGAGGTCCCGCCGGCCGGGATCTCTCAAGGGATGGTGACCCGAAAAAAAAAAACGGTTTCTCCGCCTCCCAGAAAATGAGTTCTTCTTTGTGAATTTTGGGCTTTTGTAGGACCCGGTTTTAAACATTAACGAACCGGGTTAAATTATCGGGTTGAAGTTGAATTGTTTTCTTGGGCTGGTCCATGGCCCATTAGCCATTAATTATTTGTCCCGGGTTGAAGTTGAACCGTTTTCTTGGGCTGATCCTTTGGCCCATTAGCCATTAATTATTTGCCACGTAACGTTTTCAACTTAAAAACCATTTGTAATAAATGATGACAAATTCATATTTATATTTACATTCTACCAATAAAAAAGAAAGGCTCGTACACTAATTTAAGTCTACTCCATCTTTGTATTTTTCATGGGGGGCTCACATCAGTGCAAATCTGAATTTACTCTCACATCAAATGTCACGAGCTGATATTACTAATCTAAAATATATTTGATAGAGGGTAGAAAGTTAATGTTTATATACCTAAAACCTAATATATCTTGTGAGATCCAAAACAATATGTTTTTAGAGAAACGTATTCATTGGATAAGATAAGACGAGGAGTAAAGAATTAAATCTTTTTAATCTTAAGTTCAACATGGAAATATATTGATAAATAGAGCAAGAAGTGGTGAATTAAAGTCATTAAATAAAATTTTTTTAGATTTTTTAAGATAAAAATCAATTTATTAGTCTAATTAAATATATAAATATTTAGTTTAATGATATATATATATACACATGTATTTTTTTATTCAAAAAATAAATTCAAATTCCATTTCTTTCAAAACCTTAACTTGATAAAAGATGAATAATAATCTAATTAGAAATCATGAGAGAACAAGGACTAGTTAATTTGTATAAAAGTAATCTTTTAAAATATTATCATATTAATTTCAATCTTTTTATATTTCATTAATTAATGATTTAAAAAATTACTTAAAAAAGCAAATATATCTACTTCTCTTTAAAATTTGTAAGTGAGATTTAATAAAATAATAATGTAATTAAGTTTTATACTTATATATATGACACAATAAATGATAATAAAATGTGTTTAACTATTTATAATTGTATATTACAAATTATTTATGAATTTTATAATCATTATACTCTTTTTATGCTTTTTTTTTTGTAAATTTTGATTTATCTTCTTTAATCAATATCAATATATAAATTATTTGTGATGGATGATAATGAATTTTTTACTCTGTTGATATTTCATTTTCATTTTTATATAGCTGCCATGATTAGTGTACATTTAGATAGAAATATGAGGTTATTTTGATTTTTCCGATATAATTACAGTTTTTTTTTGGTTTGTTTATTTATGTTTTTGTTCATTTTTTTATTTGTAATTTTTATTACAATTAAATAAAATGAGTAAGTTATGCTATTTAAAAAAAACCCTTTGAACATTAAAAGTTTATATATTTATTTAAATATTATTTTTAAAAATAAAATTAATAAAAAATTAGTATCTATCAATTTCGAAATTAAATAACTTATCATTTAATCCTTATATTTGTATTACCTATTTAGAGACATCAATTTAATTAAATAAAATTACATAAAAAAGAAATATAAAAATAATAAAAATCCATGAAAATAAGGATGTAAATATTATTTATCTTTTCTGTAAGTTAGGAAATAGACCCAAATTTAAGTTCATTTTATTTATCTTTTCTATATTTTATATTTTTTTAGTATTTAGCGGTGCCTGTTTTTAGCACCCAAGCACAATCTCCTGCTTTGACGGGTTAACTTGAAATCAAGAGTCCACCCCACACTGACAAATAAACAAGCTCCGGGTTTCTGCATCAAGTCTCTGCTGTAAGTCTCTCCTTTCTCCTTCCTTTCGTATCAAAATCTCTCTGTCTATTTTTTTTCTTCAATTTTGTTCGTTACCCACTTCAAATTACTTATTTTTAATCAAGTTTCTGCATTTTTTTAGCTTTTAAATTGGCGGTATATTCATGTAATTTTTCTTAATTTGAATTCAGTTTATCAGTAAATACCCATTTCTTTTATGTTTTGTTTTTGTTTGATTATGGCTTTTGAGATTGAAAAGGAATGATCCCATGGAGTAGAATTCGTGGAAAAGTTGAAATTATTGCTTACCATGAATGAGAATGTATTAGTTTAACGTTATGTCAAGGTTCCTTGATACTTTTAATAGGCTCAAGTTCATGAAATCAGTACTCAGGATCTAGTCAGTAGCCTGTCATCAGAGGCGGAGGGAAGGGAAGGGGAAGGGGGGGGGGGGCTAGTTGGGGCCCCCGCACCCTCCCCCTTCCCCCAACAATTATAAATTTTTGATAACTTATTTTTATTTTTTTAAAACTTATAATTTGGTCTCTATAAAATTTTTAAATTTTCTGTAATATATTTTTATTTTTTTAAAATTTTATAACTTAACCCCTACAATAATTTTTTATTTGGTGAGATGTCTATAACAATTAATCAACAATTAATTTTAATAAGATTAAAATAAAACTTATTACAACAGAATTATTCTCAAATCTCACTTCTCCTGACAACCACACTCTAGTTCTCTTTTCTTTTTACCAAATACGATAAAAACAAAAAAATCATTTTGTTACACTTTTTTGCTTATTGGCATTCTCTGTATAGAAAACCTCTAATAACTCAATTTTCATATCATACTAAGTGACAAATTTGGTTAATTTACTTATTTTATTTCTAATATTTTAAATTTATTTTTTTTTATTTAATAATTTTTACTTGATGATTTTGATTTCGAATTTACATTCTTAGCCATTTTTTGTTAAAAGCAACAAAATAAGGATTTGATTAAGCACCTAAGGTTAATTATTGCTTATTTATTTAGGAATTGCTTGATTGATTTCTTAAAAATTGTTTTTTTTTTACTTAGATTCTTGTGAATAATTAAATTTTTATTTGAGATTGCTTTCTCATTGAATTGTTTATTGCTATTGTATTTAATTTTTGTGATTAATTTTGGAGAATTGCTTCCCCATTGAATTGTTTATTGATAACCTTTAATATTTTTTTGAGAAATTATTTTTTATTGAGTTTTTTGTTATTATATTGGTTAATTTTTATTTGTTGTTAAGTTAGGATTATTGTCATTATTAAATTATTTATGATTATGCTAAGATTGATTTCTTTGAATAATTTTCAAAATTTATTTGTATAATTTTTATATAAACTTTTTCCATCTAAATTGTTTTATATTTTTGTCAAACATTGAACTTCTAGAATGAATGTTTTATAGAGATTATCTTCCACTCTTTGCCCCCAAATGCAAATCTTGTCCCAATTTTAGAAAAGGTAGAATTTTGTGTAAACAATCTTTTGGTTATGTTTTGAGCAGATATTTTGGTTAAAAAATGCGGAAACGGCCTCAAAGTTCATCAATTTCAGCTGACACATCAGCCAGCCAATCAAGTGATACCCCAAAAACTGATGAGGAAGCCAAATTTAATAACAATGTTCAGATAAAAAGTGCAAGGAGGTCAGGATTCGTATGGCTGACATTGTTTGTGGTGATTGTGTACTCCTCTTGGACTGTTCACTATTACCAGTTTGAGAGTTTGCCTGTGCCTCTTACTGCTGTGCAAGCAGGCAAAAGGGGTTTCTCAGAGGTGGAGGCAATGAAGCATGTTAAGGGATTGACTGAATTGGGCCCACATCCGGTTGGTTCTGATGCTCTTGATCTTGCTCTGCAGGTTGGGTACATTAAATCATTTTATTAGTTTTTCAGCTAATTATGATAGGATTATTGTCCTGAATCTTGATTATATGTATTCTCTTTGCAATTGTCATTGGATTCTTTGTTATGCTTAGGAAGAAAAGAGAAGAATCTTATTTTGGTTTTGATTATAATATTTCAGTTGTTTGAATAAGATGTAGTTTAGGTTCTTTGATATGAATATTGTGATGTCGACAAAAAATAAAATGACGAGATGACATTGTGTTGTTGGTATATCATGCCTAAAAGATGTTCTTAGGTTCATAGAGGGATTAACTTGTTGTTTTATGATTTGATTTATCCCTTATTTTATGATTTAGGCTGCAAAGCTTCTTTTTAGTCTGCAGTCCAGTCATGCATCTTGATTGATCTGTATATTAAATCAACAATGGCTGTTCTAGTGATCCATTTCTTGTGCAATCATGTTGTAGATATAACTGAATATGCTTTCAACCGCAGTATGTTTTGGCAGCATCAGAGACAATTAAGAAAACAGCTCACTGGGAGGTTGATGTTGAAGTGGACTTTTTCCATGTTAATTCTGGTGTAATTCGTCTGCTCACTGGCTTGTTTGTGGGGAGAACAATTGTCTATTCTGATCTAAATCACATCATATTAAGAATCTTACCAAAATATGTACCTGAAGCAGGAGAAAATGCTATTTTGGTTTCTTCCCACATTGACACTGTTTTCTCAACGTATGATTTCTTCCTTCTCTGTTAATCTACTCCATATTGGTTCAAATAAGTTTCCTTTTGACCAAAATGAGCAGTGTTTTTTATATGACATGTTGCTTTCATATGAATTTACCTAAGTCAGATGGTCTTGACATTCTTTCTTGTGGTAAATATGCTGCTCGTGGACCAATATAGTGCTCAAGTTTTAAAAAATAAAACTGCAGGTTGTCAGCATTGTAATATCCAGTGAATAATGCCATTTACATTTCAAATAAGTCAAGAAAGAGAAGAACAGCTAATTAATTAGTTTCCTGAAGAACAAAAAAGATGATACAAACATTTATATTGGTACAGAACCAAATACTTCAGAATCTGGTTTAAAAGGTTGTAGTTGGGAAAAATTAACTGCAACACCTTGAAGCTTATTTCTTGAAAAAATTCCACTGGAATCTGTGGCCTCTATCATTTCATGTGGGAACATAATTTATCTGAAACTTTCTCATAACCTTCACATTTGCATAACACTGCTACATTTGGGTGTCATCATAATTTATCCTTCATTTCTCTTTGCTTGACAGCTTTAGTTAATATTACGATGATTTTGTTTGTTGTAAAATGTCTTGGTGTTGTTTCAGGGAAGGGGCTGGTGATTGCAGCTCATGTGTTGCCGTTATGTTGGAACTTGCTCGGGGGATTTCTCAGTGGGCTCATGGATTTAAGAATGCTGTGATATTTTTATTTAATACTGGAGAGGAGGAGGGTCTAACTGGTGCTCATAGCTTTATAACACAGGTTTGAACTATTTTTAGGGCGTTCACTTAAAACTTAAATTGTATTTTGTAAATTTTCTTGAGGATTAGCCACTTAAAGGTGCATTGTTTTGTTTGGGTGTATGTAGTAGTTTACATTTCTCGTAGTGCTTGATGATGATACCTTCATGTGTTTTCTCCTATATAGTGACTAGAAGATTTGCAAGAAAAATAGCATAATTAAAATAAAGAAAAAGGAATCTTATATGTCTTGTCTTCTGCACATAACACATTCACAGACATGAAGAATGTCTCTACCGTGTTTAGTGCTTGAACAAACCTATATGAAACTTATGGTTTGGTTTTTTTATTACAGTTTAATGGTTGATTAAACAAATTTTGTCAATATTAAAGTTGGATAGTTACATAAATTTCTAGTGAAACATGCAAGTTTATGCATATATTTTTTCTTCATAGAGTTAAGATCTAGTACTGCCACAGAGAAAAAATATAAGCAATTAAATTAGAGAAAGGAGTTCAATTAGGGGGAGGATTGGTGAAGGCATACATAGATTTGAAAATATTAAAAATGATTGTGAAGGCATTCATTTAGAATGGTGCAAGTCGTGTTATTTATGATATTTGTATATGCTAAAGAGCAAGTGATGTAGCCGGAAGGTTTAGGGCAATTAGAACTCTACAATTAGGCCCCGAATAGGGTTGATTGTGTTTGGAATAATAGAAAGATTAAAAGGTTTTAAAGAAAATCATAACAATAATAATCCCCTATATAGGATCTCCTATTTATACTGATTAAAATAAATCCTAATCATGTGTAATTTTATTCCTAAATAAAGACTTAAATTACTGAAATCCTAATAAAGATAGAAAAAGAATCTCAAACTAAATAAAATAAAGAAAACAAATCTCTAAACCAAGTAAAATACTAAATCAAATAAAATTCTAGATGCACTTGCATCATTTCCCTCGAGTCCAAAAAAACTTAGCTCCAACAAATAGGCCTTGACATACTCCTCGTAGATGTCTAGATCCACTCGTTTCAATTCCTCTTCAGCAATCCAAGTGCTTTCATTAGCAGGTTTACCAAGCCATTGCACCAAAAATCATCTATATGGGTTCTCTCGTCTAGATCGAACCTTTTTCACATCCAACACTTCTTCAATAACTTCAACCTTAGCAATTGGAAGGTGCTAAATATAGTAGATGCAGTCCCATCACATCCATCAAATGGATACAAGTCCAAAACATTGAAAATAAGACTGATTTGTAACTCAGGTCGCAGCTCAATTAAGTAGGCATTTGAACTGATTTTCTTTAGCACCTTACAAGGTCCAAACTTTCTAGACTTGAGCTTGTGATTAGTACACTTAGGAAATTTTTCTTGCCTCAAGTGCACAAGTACTTGATCACTTTCCTCAAATTCCTACTTACGATGATGTTGATTTGCAGTGAAAGAGTATTCTGCATTGCTGGCTTTTAAGGCAGCCTTTACCTCTTCATTAATCTTTCGAATATGATCAGCAAATAACTCTCCATCATTACTCACTCTAGCTTTGATACGGTCCCTTGAAACGGATTGAGTTATGGGACGTTGTGTGGAAGGGTTTGGTTTAGTTTGAGGTACGCTAGGTACTTGAGTGGAAGGTTTCTTTTTTCGACTTATGTTGTAGTGCTGGCTCATTAGAGAGAACCTGCAGATCTCTTGAGTTTTAAGTACTCAAAAACTTGAATAGATTCTGAACAATCCCTTTTTATTAACTTCACTCCTTTTTAACTACAGCTTGGTGGAATAACCACCCTTAAAGCAAGAAAGTGGAAAGGTGGAGACACAACCTCCAGCAACATGAAATAGAAAACTACCATTAACAATAAAATAGGGTGGAAAACAACCTCTAACAACATGAAATGGAAAACTAGCATTTAACAATAAAATAGGACCCACAATGAAACTGTTAACAATAAACTGCCAGCAACCAATCAGATATGTTGATTCAGTTTATACTTCCCATGTGTGAATCGCTTGTAAACTAAAGGATTATCTGATGTGCTAACAAGCTTCTTGTGGTAATGGCATTAAATACAGCATGTGTTGAGGTTTTGATCCATATGCAGCCTCAAATGGTGTCTTCTTTGTGCTTCAATTGACAGAATTGTTGTAGGCAAATTCAACTTGGTGTATGACTTAATCCCAAGTCTTTGGGTTGTTCCGAATAAGACATCTTAACCAAATCCATATTCAAATGAATCCATGGTGTTACCGGCTCAGGTAAAGGAACATATAAACCTGTGTTTTGAGCACTGCTTTTACCAAATAGGCAAGCTGGACATCTTTTCACCAAACTTTCCACATCTCAGCACATTTTTGGCCAAAATAACAATTAGCCACCATTGCCAAAGTCTTGTCTCTGCCAAAATGTCCTCCCAAGCCATTACCATGAAGTTTGCTAATAATTTGCTCCCTTAAACATTCTTATGGAATGCACAACTGGTTCCCTTTGAATAAATAATCTTAATGCAATCTATAAGGTAAATTTTCAGCTTGTGTGAACCTTGTTAATGAACTATTATCTTACTGAATTAAGGATCAGAACCATACTGATTTTTAAGTTCCTCAAAGCCTGTAACTTGAGTGGTTGTAGTTGATAATAGTAAATGTCGTCTCCTCAAAGCCTCGACTTGTCTTTGTACCTCGACTCGTTGCATAGGTGGCATTCTATATGCTGACGGGTTTGATAATGATGCTCCTAGTACTAAATTAATTGCATGTTGGATGCTCCCTAGAGCTGGTAGACTTTTTGGCAAATCCTCATTACCCAACTCTCTGAACTCCTTCAATAGCTGCTGAATTTCAGTTGAATATTTAGGCTATTTACCCATCTGATTTCTCTTCAAAAGCATAGTTAACAAAGCATACATAATTCCCATCTCACTACTTTCAGCTTCAACATTTTCAGCAGATAAATACCCAGTGATTTTGCTGATTTTGCTGCTTGTAGAGTTTGAAGTTGCCGATTGCTTAGCTTCTTTTTTAAGAGGATATAAAGTATATCTCTTGTTGTCCTTGTAGAAGGAATAGGTATTTAGCTTTGTCTTATGATCCATATCATGATCATACAACCAAGGTCTACCAACAAGAATATGACCAACATCTGTTGGCACAACATCACGTAAAGCCTCAGCATCCAAGTTACCTCTCATAGTGAATTTCACCAATTATTGAGTAGTTATCAATACCTTGTGTCTTTTCTTTAGACACCCAATCTTGTAAGGACAAGGATGTTTGTTTATAAGAAGCTTCAATTTGTCTAGTGCCTCTTTTGAAATAATATTTTTCATGCTTCCTCCACCAATGACAAAATCACACTTTACCTCCACAAACAACACGTATGCGAAAAATACTTAAACCTCTTTCAATCTTTGGCTTCCTTATTTTCTTGTCATCACTCTTCATACCACCAAGGACTCATCTTGTGCAGGATAAATATTGATTTCCTCTATATTCTCATCATATTCATCATAAATTGGTTCTAACTTTTCCCCTGATTCCGTTGAGTTCACCCGTTGTTGTGGGCAAGCAAAAGAAATGTGTCCCTTCTCCCTACAAGTAAAACATCGAATCTGAGAATTGCTGCCTCCTTTATTTGTAGAAGAATCAAAATTGTTTTGTCCACCATAAGGCATCATACTTTTGCTTTTATTGTTCTTTTCAACATTGGTTGCACCCCTATTAGTTTTATTGGTTGTGGCAGCTCCCCAATAATTTTGTTGGGATGTTTGATAACCTCATTGTGCTTCAAAATTGCTTTGCCAATTGGTGCCATATAAGGGCTTTCTAGCACTATAGAGTAAAAATTTGATTTTTTTGCTGCTAAAGCATACTGTCGAGCATCTTTAATGTTGTACAAATGAATTACTTGCATCTCGTCTCTAATAGAATGATTCAAACCAACAAGATAACGAGAATTAAAAATGTTCATTACTTTTAGTTAACGCAACTTGAATTGATAAGTTATTGAACTTCGATGTATGCTTCTCAACAGTCATGTTATTTTGCTTCAAGCAATGAAACTTTTCATATAATTCTTTAGTATAATCAGCAAGTAAAAATGGTTTTTGTAACTTACTTTTCATTTGCTCCCAAGTGCTGACTTTAAGCATCCCTTGTTGTGCACGTTCTTCTTTAACTCTCTTCCACCATTGAAGTGCGGTACCTTTCAATTTCAGCTTTACAAATAACATTTAAAGTAATTTTCCAAACTAGCTTCGTAATCCAAATAAACCTCCTCATGAAACTTTCCATGAAAATTAGCTACTTTAAGCTTGATTCCTCCATTTAAATCAAGGGCGTGTACTAATCGGCCCTCCAGTCCAACTCTTGTCGCTTGATTTGCGGATCCATCTTCATAAATGGGGTTCTCGTTCTCAAATTCATCATCATCCTCATGATCTTGACTTTCAAGGGGGTCGTGGTCACCTTTTAGATTCTCCATTCGAGCTCTCATAGGTTCCTAACACTGCAAGGCTTGCGTAGCTTAGGTCAAATCGTCAATCATTCTTTGCATCTTAGCCAACTCAGTTTGTTGGGGTTGGTTGCCTCTAACTCGACCTCTGCTTGGCCAACCATAGTCTTTTGGCTAAAAAATCTTTGTAAATTAGTGGATCGTTTGCTCTGATACCACTTGATGTAGTGAAAAGGTTTAAGGCAATCAGAACTCAACTATTAAGCTTGAATAGGGTTGATTGTGTTTGGAACAATAGAAAAATAATAAGGTTTTAAAGAAACCTCTTAAATAAAATTCAGAACAACAAAGATAATAGTAATAATAATGATAATAATCCTTTATTCACCTATTTATGCTAATTAGGATAAATCCTAGTCAAGTAATATTCCTATTCCTAAATAAAGACTTAAAGCACTAAATTCCTAACAAAGATAGAAAAAGAATCTTAAACTAAATAAAATAAAAAAAATAAAATCTTAAATTAACTAAAATACTAAATAAAATAGAATTCTAGATGTGCTTACAACAGCAAGTCTACGTAGTAGATAAAATGTCCATATTGTTTTAGCTGACAACACTAGCATCAATCCTCGTTCAAGTTTAGTTAAGTATTGGTTTCTATTTGTTGATTTTGGTAATTTGTTAGATGATGAAGCTTGAGTAGGCAATTGATAAGAAAATATTTGATCTCATCACATAGCAATTAAGAGAAAGGACAGAGATATTGAGGGGGCAGGGGGTAATTTGAGGATGAGGTTAAAATGTGATTGTTAAGATTTTGAGATATGTTAATAAATAAGGATGCCCTGTTTGTTAATAAAAATGGTTAAGTCTAGGAAATGAGACACTGAGAGTTTAGAAAAACGGGGGTGAGGAATTCAATATAATGAATAAACAATTATTTGTACATAGATAAAATTTCTTTTTTACATGAGATGGTGAATTATGTTTCTTTTTAGATCATGTTTCTAGCAAAGTGCTTGGATACTTTTTCATACTTGTATTCTTCTAAGTTGTGGTTTTGTAGGTTTTAGACACATGAACGAGTGATTACTCTTTTGCAGCATTGCTCCTAACTGAATATGTATCAAGTACAGAAACTAACAAAATAACAAAATCTTTTGAGTTGAGGATTAACATTTTAGTTTGCTATTGCAGCATCCTTGGAGTTCAACCATTCGTATGGCTATTGATTTGGAGGCCATGGGTATTGGAGGAAAGTCCAGCATTTTCCAGGTATATTTCTGGGAATACTTTGATTTCCCCCACATGAACTTCGTGAAATACACTCAACGAGACAATGGTAATTGTTTATAATTTTTCATCACAAAGTTAAGCAATTGTACTGTATTTGGGTGTATATCTGCTTGTCAGATTTACCCAATTTTGAGTTGTACAGCCTTCTCCTGTTTACTGTGTTAGCTGTTAACAGAGATTAATATCCTCGGTGCATTGGCCCAACTAATTTTCTCCAGTCTAACACCAGTGGTAATCCTGAAGGAACTAACCAGGAACTTCTTCCTCTCATGCATGGATGGGTGCAAACAGTGATTGTTGGACAGCTATGCCATCCATGCTCATTTATTTTTTTTTTAAAGAGGATACTTTTTATTGTTTGAAGTGCTCATATGCCACTGTTTTGACCTTGTGAAATCAAGCATATGACCGAATCTACCATCTGCTTGTATGAGATGTTGTTAGATCCTTGTCGTGGACTAATTTGATTTCAGTAATGTTCTTGTGTTTTACCATGTGAAATTTTCATTGTCCTGTCATATATATTCTGAACCCCAAAATAATCAAATCAAGATTAGTAGGTATTTTCTTAGGCTTACATAGTTTGCTTTGTTTTTGCCATATATCCCTTCAACTTATATTCTGTTCTTTACTTGATAGGCTGGTCCTCATCCATTGGCTGTTGAGAACTTTGCTGCAGTGGCGAAATACCCATCTGGTCTAATCATAGCTCAGGTGTGATTTTCTTCAGCTTCTCTTTTGGGTGTGTGTACACATGCATTCAGATGCACGTGCATCTTTTTATATGCTTTTTATTTTATGTTATGCTTTGATAGTTTTTTCGTTTAAGTTAGAAGAAAACCTTAAAATCGGAATGATATAATGCTGTAGGATCTTTTTTCCTCTGGAGCCATAAAATCTGCAACAGATTTCCAAGTGTACAAAGAGGTTGCTGGTCTTTCAGGGCTTGACTTTGTTTACACAGACAATGGTGCAGTATATCACACTAAGGTCTTCTTTCTGTTTCTTTGCCTTTTTCTCACCATTCACTTGGAAAAGTTCATTTTGAAATCAAATTATAACTCATTTGGAATCTTTTATTACTCTGGTCGAAGAAATGGGATTCACTAGGTCTTTTTCTTTTGTCTAGAAAAGATTAGCTCCTTTATTTAGATGCTATTTGTGATCCATACACATACATACATACATACAGACAAACATACATACATATGTATGTCTGTATGTCTGTTTGTATATGTATATAGCCTGACTGATATACAAGGATAGAATCATAATGTATTCAGTTGTTGTCAGAGATTGTGTAGAACATGGGGAGGCTTGCTTTGATGCACCTGCAGGTGGGGCAATAGTTAATAGCTTGAAAAAGCCTGGTTTATTGATGCATACTTGTCATTTCTCATTTTTTTTTTTATTTTTTAAGTTTGGGGGGTTCCTATTGCAAGTTGCAAGAGAGCCATTAAGTTCATTTGTTGTGAACTTAGAGAGCAGGAGCTAAATTGTTGTGGCCACAGGATGGAATGAATAAGTTTATAATGTAAGAGTTGGTAATATGTAGTATGAAGAAGAAGCACACAATATTGGTATCTGAATTTTAAATGTATGATGTTATGTGGAAAGAAGTAGAGTGCATTATGATGATGGAGCTGTCAAATAGTGGAAAATGGGAAAAGAGAGTTATTAATTTATGGAGGGAGAAGGGCAAATGGAAGTTGAGTTTTTGAATAAGTTGCATAAGGAGATTTAAAGCATTTAAGGATAGGCTTTTACCAATGGGAAGCCATTATGATCAGCTGGTCAAAAGAGATGAGACGCTCGGTTGAACTAATAGAAAAATGATATCCTCGTGGTAATTACACGAGAAAGGAATAACCAATGAAAGGTGCTCTATGGGAAAACTGGTATGTACTGAAGCTCAAGCATCCAAGAAAGGTCAAGGAGAGATGGTGCTCTCCTTAATGGATCCCTCCCCAATTAAAGTTTACCAAATCCAATAATCATGATTATCCTTTGAATCTTGCCATCAATGTAAGAATTTTTGGCGTTGTAGTTGGATAAGGCACCTTTTAATGATTCAGATATATAATCAAGTTTGAAAACTAATCAAGACAAACTGGGACATAAATTAATATGCCTAGCTATTTGTTTGAAAAGAATACTGCTGGAATATTTTAACATTCAAATAATTTCACTCAACAAGATTCATAGTTTCAGTAATTTACACCATTGAGCAAGCAACAGAATTTGTTAAGCTGCTTTTGGGTTAATGGTTCACATGATGTGATGCACATATAATTGGCTAGTGATCCTCTAACTAGAATTCCTTTTTAATATTTAGTATTACAAATTCCACTTTCACAAGCCAATCTTTTTAGAAAATCACAAGCCAATCTAATTAACATCCTTATATTTATCAAGAAAAGAAAAAGATAAAAATTTTAATGTTACACCTGATACACAAAGCATTTTAGTTTCTCAGAAATTTCAAGTAGTTCAATTAACAGAGTGCTTAGTCTGTGCATGTTTTTATTATATTTTCACTTTTGGAGTTTCATTGAATCTCAATATTACTTCCCTGCATTCTCAGTGTTGGAAGCAATTCATAGTCTATGAGACAATTAATGAAGTCCTAGTATAAATAATTTAATTAATTAAAGTAAAAGAGGAACATTGAATTATTTTTAGTCCTTTTCTTTGAGTGCTAATTAAGAAGACAAAACAGGAAAGGTAAAAAAAATTGAAGGACAACTCTAATTCGTTTGTCTTATTTTATTTCAGAATAGTTAAAATTGACTATTTTCTGCAGAATGACAAGTTGGAGCTATTGAAATCAGGATCACTTCAGCATCTTGGAGAAAATATGCTTTCTTTCCTGCTTCAGATTGCATCATCCTCTCATCTTCTAAAAGCCAAAACTATGGATGGTGGTGGAAAACCTAACCACGATACTGCCGTATTTTTTGATATTTTGGTACCTTCATTATCTTTGACACATGGTTCTTGTTTTGGAAATGCACTTTTCCTCATTCCTTTTGTGCTCCACATTATTATTTCCTCTTTAGCCATGCTATAATGTTTTTGTGGGGCATTCTGCTATCATGAAAACATTTGCAGGATGCTGTTGCTAAAACATTGTTCATCTCAGGGGCAATATATGGTTGTCTACCACATGCGTCTTGCAAACATGCTTCAATATTCGGTGATAGTGCAATCTCTTCTGATATGGACTACATCTTTGCTTATGGGTGGTTATACAGCTGCAGTTTCATTGTTCTTTTCATGTTTGAGTATTATCCTCATGTGGATATTTTCAATAAGTTTCTCTGCTGTTGTCGCGTTCATTCTACCCCTTATATCTTCATCACCAGTGCCATATATTGCAAGCCCATGGTTGATGGTTGGGTTGTTCGCTGCACCTGCTTGTCTTGGGGCTCTAACTGGTCAACATTTGGGGTATCTAGTTTTGCAAAGATATATATCAAATATATATGCCAAGAGAAAACAGCTATCACCTGTTATCCAAGCTGATCTGATCAAGTTAGAGACTGAAAGATGGCTCTTTAAAGCTGGTTTTGTGCAGTGGCTTGTTCTTTTGATTATAGGAACTTACTATAAAATTGGATCATCTTACGTTGCCCTTGTTTGGCTAGTTCCGCCAGCATTTGCATGTAAGCTGACAATAATTAGTTTGTCTTTTGCACAAGAATAACTTCATCACTTTCTGTGACTTTGATGAATATGATGTTAAGAAAAATAATGATACATTGTTCTGAGTTGGGCACCTGTGGATGCATGCTGTCATAAATAATGTAGATAACACATTTCAAATTACTTATACTTTTTTCTCTCTTTTATTTTTCTGGTATAATATTTGGAATTCCTTATCTTGATGTGATCTTTTCTTTAGACTAATTTTCTTTACCAAAATCCTCAGATGGCTTGTTGGAAGCAACTTTAACCCCAGTTCGGTTACCAAGGCCTCTCAAACTTGCAACTCTACTGATGGGCTTGGCCATTCCGATTTTAGTTTCAGCTGGCATATTCATTAGATTTGCTAATGTAATCATTGGACTTATTGTACGATTTGACAGGTAAAATTTATAAGATGATTCTTAGTTTGAATGTTTTTCCCTTGGTTGAGATTCTATTCTTACCCTTTTTCATGTTATTGATTGTCAGCATTGGTAAGTTTCTGTATTGAACGTGCTGATAATAGAGTAGTGATAAGGCCTTATACTTTATCAACAAATAGCAGCAAGTAAATCATTCTTAAACTTCAGGGTTACTGCCAAACCTTCAGTTTATTAGAGGATAGGCATCTGATCTCAAGTGATATTCAGTTTTACAGATCATTCAATCTTGAGTTCTGTCATATAGATTCATGTGATACTAGTTGGACGGCAGGAATGTTCTACCAACATTAGTTTGTTACTTTTGTTTCAGTATGCTAGATATTTACATCAACTTGGGTGATTAACATACTTGAATTGAGCTTTTGAGGAAAATTATCTTGAGAATTTGCTTGTAATATTTGTCTTGACATCTTAGTGAGGATTCTGCAGAAGTATAGAGCTTTCTTTTCCCTGCAAAGGCACAGAAGTATAGAGTTCGTACTCCTATATTACTGCCTTAAAAAATATGGGTGATAAATGCAAAAAATCTAAGCTTTGCCCTATATGTGATCAGATACATTGATTTTGTTATGCCATTTAGGACCCATATCTGCATGTGGGATCAATAATTTCTAATCCTCCTGATAGTTTCCACTCATGTCCTCAATCTTCCATTCTGGTATTTGTCATGGGCACCCAATGAATTTGAATTTTCTTCCAAGCATTTGTCGGGCTTCACTTTACTTTTTCATATCACCTTAGACGTGTCTCCCCTCCTTTTTTTCTTTTGATTGTCACTGTACTTACCTTCTCTCAGGGAGCTCATTTGTTCTTTTTATCTTCTGCATGTGTGTGTGTAGGGTGGGGTTGGCAGAGGGGTTCATCCATTGTAGTGTCATCGTCTTAGCTATGCTTATTTCTTCACTTATTGGTACTTAGGTATTCAATATACAATTGTGTAAAGCATTGTAAGTATTATTTCTATCTTATAAAATTTCCCTTAGCTTAACTTATATTTGTGGTCACAAAAGATTCTGGATGCACTCTTTGCTTTTATCTAATTTTTTCATAGTAAAGATATCAACAAGAAGATATAAACTATACTAGCTTTACATAACTTTTGAAATTTTTGGGGATTTGGGGTCTGTGATCTTTTACCTTACTGTTATGCATCCTTATGATCCGAAAGCTTACAACAGGGTCAAATGTTAAGCAGAAAAACTTACTACTTCCAAAAAAAGATCCAAAATCCTGAATACCTGATTGTTTAGAAGTTGTATAGTGAATATATTTTTGGCTATCTTTCTAGTGATTAGACAGCATGCCAGTCAACATCCTTTGGGTATAGCATGCTCTGTGTTAATGGAAAATCTTTTGATGTTATTGTTCTCATGACAAACTTCTTAGTTTGGTTTTGGAATTTGGATTTTATACTTGCATTAGAGATTTGAGAAAACCACTGCTGATTTTGCTTTATATGCTTGTGTGTAGAAATCCAGGTGATACTCCTGAGTGGCTGGCGAGCGTGGTACTTTCCATTTTTATTGCTGTTGTTATATGCCTAACTCTGGTGTATCTCCTTTCATATATTCATCTTTCAGGTATTTATTTATTACAAATGCTTTCTATGTTTGCCCTTGGCATTGACATTTTGGTTGGTGATGATGAGGTGTTGCCATTAGGTTGAATATTCAATGAATATAGAGACAATGAAATTGCATATTTAGGTCCAGAATATATATTAACCATTAAGGACAGTCATATCATTTAATTTGAGGTCAGAGTCTTTGTCTTTTAGGCTTAAAAGGGCGTGAATCTGAACAGGTGTGAATTTGATCTAGGATATGTTTTCTAGAGTTGATTATATGGTGGTAGCATGAGCCAGATATGTTCAAATACCTTTCTGGAACATGGAACTTTGCAGCCTCTGAACAGTTTCAATTTCAGTGGCTATTGCATAATAAGATGATAATATAATCATTTGCTAAACTATCCTTACAGCTAGATCTCTTAATTGATAAAAGATTGATGTATAGTGAACCTTTTTGGCCATCAGCTAAAGGCATGATGAGCATGCAAAACAAAGAACTTATGGCTGAGCAAAATAATTTAATTATGCCACTGTTGTGTCATTTTTTTTTTAATTTAGAAGGTTCCTAATTCAACTGTGGGCATTATGGCACGTGCACTGGTGAGTAATGAGTTGATAGTCCTGATGTGTGTAGTTAATTGATCTTCAGCCTGCTTTGAAGTTTTCCAGAGCTTCTGCCAAATGTCAGGATGTGCCACAGGTGTAGAACAGATTTGGGTGTTGGTGAGCTAGTGGTAGAAAATTAGGGATTTAGAGGTTTATGGCTTTGATAGGAATAAGGGTTAAGGTTTTGGAATCAGTTGGGGTATGATTCAATTGATATTTGATGATGAAAGAGGGCTGGCATAAAGGGGAAAAGATGCCGTAAATTCTGAGCAGAAAACTAGAATAATGCAGGTTATGTACCATTCGCTTAATATGAGTAGTACTCCAAGGCAGTGTAGTAGTGTAGAAAGAGAATAAGAAGAGTAATACTACTTTATAACTCAGGTTTTTATTAGAAAATCCAACTCCGCCAAGTCTTGTAGTTCAAAAGACATAATTAGCCAAATACTATCTCATCATTCCTGGGCCAGGACTCCTAAATCATAAGACTTAAAACTAAGGGCCAATGTTATAAACTAAAGATATACAGAAGCCTAATAAGTTTATTAGATCGAAACTCAATGGACCAGAGCTAATGCCTATTCTCAAAACAAAAGATTACCGAAATACCTGTGTCCTCTGGACATAGAAAGTTGATTGAAATGATAAACTACTGTAATATTTACCTACTAACTATCAACATGTTCCATTGGACCAAAAGAACTTCTTTTCTGATGAAAAGCCCATAATGGTTAGTTTTTGGCTTTTAAAGTGGATGAATTTATATAAGCAAGCTATTGAAGTCCATCACCCATGTAGTGAAAATTTAAGCAAAAGAAGTTCTTTGTGGATGAAGAGCCCATAATATTTATATAAGCAAGCTATTGAAGCCCATCACCCATGTGCAAGATTTAAGGGCTTCTTGAGTTATTGAGTATTATTTATTTCTATGAAATTATTTTGGGATGTTAATCATCTCTTCTATTCCCAGAGTCAATTACTTTCTGCCTGCAATTTTCCTATGTTGTCATTTAGGTGCTCCTTTATGTACAATAAAATATTTATAAAAAAATTATTGTTTGACATGCCTGTTTATTCTCTTCATATTGTGTGACCGCTTTGTAGGTGCAAAAACATCTGTTGTCCTTTCAACTTGTATTCTGTTTGTTCTCTCACTTGCTGTGGTATTTTCTGGTATCATTCCACCATTCACTGAGGACTTTGCCAGAGCTGTGAATGTAAGTTCCATGCCTATAGTTCAACAATTTTCATACTTAAACTACTACATCAAGGTGTTACCTTTCATCATATTAATGATAGTTGTTGTCCTTGGCATTAGAACCTGTAAAAATGTCCTGTTTATGGTTCAGTTTTCTTGAATACAAGAATTTTAATGAATGAAATGTTTAACTCAAATTTTTTGGTACATAATGTTAAACTCATTTGATTTGTTATGAAAGTTTCTTGCAGCTGCTTGGAACCCCCTTTTCAATTGTTTGCAGCTTAGCTTCAAAGAGCAAGAGTGGGGGTTTTAGTTGATTAGAGAACCACCAATCCTCTAAGTTTAAGCTAATAAGAAAGGGCTAAAAGATTGTTTTTAATTTTTTTTTTTTTGAAATTTAGATTGTTTTTAATTCTAACAGCTAAGATTATCTTCTAGCTTGTTTTCCATAAAGAGAAAGGTAGGAATGAAACTAAATTATAATCTTAGATGAGGTTCCTATTCTTGATATTTACAATTTGCGGCGATATGGAAGGAGTATCCATTGTCCTAATAATGCTTTTTTCATAAGTAGGGAACATGTATTACTCTTATCATTTTCAAGTAAGCTAAATCAGAAAAAGTTGAGGTACTTTTCTTTTTAATTTAACCTTAATTAAAATGGTTTATCTGCCTGATATTCCGATTCCATTTAAAGTCACTAGCAGAATACAGTGCTTTTAGTACTTAATATCTGCATGGAACTTTCATTTCTTTCTTTACCAGTAATTTCGAGGTTACCTTTTTAGTTTGAATTAGTTTTAACAGATGCCTTTGGGTTGCTCTGAATTATGCTTTACATTCATGTTTAGATTCAATTGTGTTTGTTTTAGAATAATATATTCTGCTGTCTGTTATTAAATGTATTCTTGGGATTGTTGAATTAATGTTAGCATAATACTAGGATCTAATAAAACATGTTCTTGTATCTTCTTTAGATAACAAAAGATTTTATGGTTCCAGGTGGTGCATGTTGTGGATACAACAGGAAGATTTGGTGAAAAGCCTATCTCATTTGTTTCTCTATCTTCCATAACTCCTGGAAAGTTGACTAAGGAAATTGATCAAGTTAGAGAGGGCTTTGTATGTGGCAGACACAAGGTTATTGATTTTGTCACTTATTCAGTCAAATATGGCTGTTTGACCTTTGATGAAACTGAAGGGGGCTGGAATGAGTCAGATATTCCCATGCTAGATGTTGTTTATGATACAAATAATGGAGTTAGGAGAATCACACAAGTTGCAATTGATACAAAGAGGTCCATACGCTGGTTTCTTGCAATCAATACTGAGGAAATTGATGACTTCATGTTTAAAGGTATAATGAAGTTAGCTTATGTGTGTCATTCTTCTTTATTCTCATTGGCATACTTGCATTTGTTCCTTTCTGTTTCCCTATTTAGGGGGAAAAACCAGAAAGAGAAATAAGGCAGAAATGAAAATGGAGAAGGGGGTAATTACAGCAGTTGTCACACTCTGAAGGGTAGGACAGATATGGTGATTACTAGCTGAAAGTTTTCAGAAATTCTACTTTATAATTTGTGAGTACTGTGTGAGAAAGGGTTATAGTATCCCATTATGGACACTTGATCTTGTGAGAAAGCTGGGCGCAATCTGAAACTTTGTTAACACTTAGGATCGCACTATTTGATATGCCCCCTTTCTTTTTGGTTTGGTTTCTCTGGTTTTGATTTCTATTGGGCAAATAAATGGAAACCCCAGTTCTCTCTTCTGATTCCCCTAGCTAATGATGGCATTGGATATAGTTTCATGCTATGTAGCTGTTGCTCAAAAATTTATTTGGAACATGCTTGATATTGTTGTTAACATACAAATTTAAAACTTGCTGTGTGTAATCTTTTCTTGAGTATTATTTGCTTCGAATGTTGTTCTTATATATAATTGCAGTTGTTTCTTGATCAAGGTTTAATCTTCAATTAGATATCTGTAACAATAATGTTATATGCTTGCATAGAACTCTGCACATGATATGTACTTAATTTAAGACAGTGCCATGTTATACTGGCTGATTTGAAGTCCGTGAAGTCTGTTCCGCTGGACATGTGGTGGTGGGGAGCTTGATGTGGTAGGTTGATTCACTCGCAATATTCAATATTTTTTAGCATTTGTCTAGGAGTAAATGACTGAATATAGATTATGTCAAGTTTTGGAAATGGTGATCATTGAGGCAAGTGTTTGGTCGTTGTGCACGGTAAGCTATATGCAAATGTAGGTCTACTTTTGCTGAAGTATTTATTATTGGAGTGACTGTAGTACTGGTTGGATTAACCTAACAACAGCAAGACTTCTAGGTTTTCTTTTTGATATCTCTGAAATATCTTTTCCAAAAGCTTCGGAGATAGGTGAAGAGGAGTTCCTAGCATGTTTGAGAAATGGTGTAGGGTTCTGGATATAGACTACACTAGTTTGATATCAATGCTTGCCCAACTTTACATGAATCTCTAGTCTGTCTTTCTATTAATCTTAGTTTTAACCTGGAATGCAGCGGATTCAATGGAGGTAGTCCCAGCAGATGGTAAGAGCAGCAAAGATGGATGGCATAGTATTCAAGTTTCAGGAGGCAAAAATGCACCAACAAGGTTTGATCTGACTCTCTTCTGGGTGAAAAAGACCGAACAGCAGTCATACAAGATGCCGGGACAGGAAGCGGGACAGCGTCCACTCTTAAAGCTCAGAACCGATCTTAACGAATTAACCCCAAAAGCTGAAAGAGTCCTTAAGAAGCTTCCGGCGTGGTGTTCTTTGATTGGGAAGTCCACTTTTCCATACACTTTATCTTTTCTGAGCAGTCTTCCTGTTAATTTCCAGACCACTGAAATTACCCCTCGAGACCCTACTGATAAATTATATAGACCCCTTGACTCGTAATGAGGAGTGGTACTGGTATTCTTGTGTAATTGCATAGGATGGCTTACTGGGGACAGGATGCACTCTTCTATTTTTCTTGCTTCTGTAAATACAGAAACTTTTCCAACATCAGAAATTAGATTGTATCCTTCATCACTTACCAATTTCTTATAATAAAAAGTTGTTGGTACTATTGGTGCTTTGGCACAAGGATTGGTTTTCTCAAGCTGTTCATTAGTCTGGGAAATGCTGAAAACATCAATGGAGATTGTACTGGAGTCTGCTCAGAGGACTGCCATTGCACACTAATTTAGGCTGTGATTATAGTTACAAAGAAGAGATTTTGTAAGGCATGCAGTACATGGCTTTACTTGAATCTTGAATCCTTACGAAGTTCATTAAGGAAAAAAAAAATGAATCTACATATTCCCTCTGTTCTTAATTGATTATCTCTTTTTTTTTCATTTTCTTGAAATTTAAATTTTGGTTTTTATGTAATATAATATTAAAAATTAAATTTTCTTTTATAAATTAATGTTTCAAAACTTTTTTAATGCCAAAAAACTCCAAAAAGTAAAAAGAAATTTATGAGAAGTAGTTTGATTATAAAAACGTTAAAAGTATTCAGTTTTGAAAAAAATAGTTACTTTTGGAACTTAAAAAGGAAAAGATGGCAAGAAAAAAAAAATTAAAAGCTGTTTTTATTTTATGAATTATCCTTTAATATAATTTCTTAATTTTATATATTTATTAAATTTGTTCGATCTATTCTTCTAATTATCAGAGTTTACAATCAATCGATAGTTACATTGTGTAGGACAAATTTGCATTATTTTGCAATAAAGTCGACACTTTTGACAACTAAGATTTTGATTATTTGCGTTTTGTATCTCAAAAACTAAAAAGCATATTCAACAAAATGGTGAAAAACAAACACCCAAACACTTAGTTCATTGATCGATACATTATCTCACTGTCTCAAAAACCAAAAGTCAAATCTCCCTTCTTTAATTATAAAAAATAATAATAAAAACACCAGCACAGTTGTATATAATAAATATGTTCTATTCTTTTGCTTCATGATATGTGTGAGTGTGAATCAACTTCTGTTCTTCAAAATTGGCAACGAAGGGTCCTGCAAGCAGAAAGAGACAAGTGAGTCTTTGGGTATATAGCGCCAAGAAGTGGCAGTGGCAGTATTTTTTGAATCAGTTCCGACAATCAGTTATTTAACTTTTTGCAAAGATGCTTTGAGAATTTCTTAGGTCAGTGAATGGCATTTACTAACAATACTCCAGCCTAAATAGGAAAGAAATGGATTTATAATTTACTTTAATATAATTATCACAAAACACAAATGATTGAATCCTAAAGTGAGATTGATAACTAGCTAATTACTCTATTGAGAACTATCAAACCAAATTTGATGTTGAACAGTGACACAATCAGTAGAAGTAAGGCAAACAATTGTTTTTCCTTTTGTTTGATTGTTGATTATTGCTGCCTAAGTGAAATAAGTCTACTCATGAAACCTTAGAGTAAGATTAACACATAACGTAAATTAATTCCATGGTTCAGTCAAATGCAAAATAAAAAAGTACTATTTTGAGGGTTCATTATTTCGTACATATGGAGACTAATTAGACCTTAGGCTGCAGAGAGATTAAAGTAAAGACTCGTTTGATCTATATATATATATCAAATGATTTTGCATAAACTAGAAAATAACTACTGTCCATGAACTTCACGTACACAAAAAAGGGACACTGCACAAGAGTAGTGGCTATCATGGCCAGCTTATCTTCAACTTCGAGAGGGGGGCTCATGGACTCCACGACATCTGTTGGCCACATTGCAATGCCTAGAACGGGCACCTTTGACGGCCTTCGGGCAGTGATTCGGATGATCTGCATTGCATGGGGGTCTCTGGTACTTTGGGATCCCAAGAACACCCTGCACTTGGACACTTTCTTCTGATGACGCCGGCAACGGCAGCAGATGAACAAGCATTAAGCATAGTACCACTCCTAGTCCCGTAATGCTCCGTTTTGACAACAAAATGCAACTGTTCCTGTAAATTTTTCCCAACTTAGTGAAGTTCAAATGCAAGAAATAAGATTTTTACTTGAGAACAAAAAAAAAAAACCCCGGCCGTATTATGTAAGTGGAATCTGGAGTTTAGACAAAAATATAAAATTACAGAAGAGAAATAAGAAAAAAAAATACCTAGGGTTTGCCATCGGGGATACCACTTCCGTGCCGACTCAAGATATGCTCTACGTATTAACGAGCGGGAATCGTCGAGGTATTTGTGCGAGTAGGTATAATCAATGGAATCGAAAAACCTATCAAGATGAAAGAATCGGAGTTTAATAATCCAATCTTTCAATTATAAGAAAATAAAATCATCGAAACGAAAAGAAATATCCCAAATTATGTAAACGACATTAATGAGATTAGAGAATACATTAGCAAGAAGAAAGAACGGATTACCTTGAAAATTATTTATTAGGAATTTGCTGCGACGCTGCCAGAGAGAAAATAGATGGAATAAGGGAGAAAGAAAAAGGAAGAAGAGAATGCTCTGGATGGGAGAAAATTTTCCTCTTAGGTTCAACTCGCTTCAAGCCACTCCTAAGTTGGAATCCACACAGACCTGCACCTTCCACTTAGGCAACCCCCCGCAGAACAACCCCAACAAGTTTGCTCCCCGCATAACCTAGAATAGTTATTCTATTCATTTTGCTCTATCCTGCGAACCACACGTGTAATTAAAATTATTTTTATTAATTATGTAACAATTTCTATCATATTTTATTATTATACTAAATAATATAATAATTATTTTATTATATTTTTACCTTATTTTATTTCGTTCTTGTCTATTTCATGAAACCGCGTTGTAAAAATTCATCGTCACAAAGGCTCTTGGGCTAAACTCAATCTCTTTAGGCGGTTGGGCCAAAACCTTGAGCCCATTGGGATTGTTTTCTTTCTGTGGACATTTCAACCCATCAAGACGATCTAAGCAGAAGAACAAATAAAATTATATAAAATATATAAGATAATAAAATACAGCTGGAGTTAGATCAAAAGCTTTTGATAAAAAAATATATATGAGAGCATGCTAAGGTCTTTATTGTAAAATAAAAGTAATATGATCAATATGTATTAAAATTCATAATTAAAAAAAAAATAACTCGTGGCATCGCATAAATCTATTTCTTGTACTGATCATAATAAGCATTTGACGTTTGAAAAAGTTATAATTTTTATCAGATGTGTCCTACGTGTTATGAGGGAGTGAATCCAGAAACTTGGATGAAATAAACATAGGGGTGGATGGACATAGGGTGGAGTAAGTGTTAAAAATCTTTATTAATTATAGTATTTGTGTTAGAGTTTTATATAGTTAATCATATTAATGAATTTGTTTATTTTTTATAATTTTATAAGAAGTGGAGTAAAAGATTTTAATTAAGCTTATTTATTTCTTAAAAACAAAAGATAGATCAAGCAAGATTTTTGATAAGTTTTTAAAGAGAAAAAACTTTAGAGAAAAAAAAATTTTCTTTTAAAATAGATCAAATTTTCAAAAAATGTCTCTCTCAATAAATCTGTTGAGAGTTGTTATGTTTTTTTATAAATTTTTTTGATTTTAACATATAAAATCGTATAAAAAGTTGAAATAGGTTTCTTCCGTTTTTGATTTGACGATGGAAGATGATATGAATCTCTTTTATAATAATTTTAATTAAAATTAAAATTTATATAATTTATTTTATTAATCAATTTTAATTTAATTTTTAAAAAAATATTTTTCATAAAAATATTATAATAACTTTTAAATTAAAAAAAATAGAACAAGCACTCTCTTAGTGATTTCATCATTCAGGAACATTTATGAGTTGTTTCTGAATAAATATGTATATTGTGTTTTTTTAGAAGAAAAAGGAAAATGAATGGCTCTACTTCAACAAGTTGATTATTAACTAAAAAAAAAAAGCACCTGTAGAGAGTTGCAAAATAGGAAAACAAAGATGCATTCACTTCGCCTTACGAGGTCAACGAACTTCGTTACACCAGAGGCGGTGTGGTAGGATGCCTTTCCATCGATCTGAAACTCTTTGTACCGAGCAGGACTTGTATCCTCTTTCTTCAAATAAAAAATAAATAAAACTTCTATCCAGTATCCAGCTAGATCTCATTAACTTGAACATGCTGATCGCCATGGACAAGGTCCGTCTTCACAAAAATATCTCTTTCTTTTTTTTTTCTGGTATTCTCGTTGAGATTTGCTTCATCAGATTCTTGAGCCTTCGCCAAAAACACTGGACCACAATCGCTTCACCAAAAAACTTGAACCAATTAAGGTGACCAAACAAAACTGCAAGCGAAATAGAGCGTTGTTGTTACCATGATATCGAAGGAGATGAGACTTTTGTGGAGAAAGTTTTCCACAATAGTTGGCATCTATACTTTCCCTGTAGTTGTCCAAAAGCTTGGTCCCAATGCGTCATTTTCAACGAACATAGTATCAAACGATGCATTTCAAAAAAACAAATGCAGAAACAATGTCATAAAAATAAGAGGTTAAAAGCTACCTACGACAATAACAGCACCACCTATCGGATATCTGATATTCGATCGAAGTTGGTGTTTGATATCGGATACCTAAAAGACGGAATCGGATAGACCTAAAAGAAAATAAGTATTGAGCCGGCGCGCCTCTTTGTTTCCCATATTGTCATTTCGGCTAAAGTACTAAAATATTTTTTTATTGTGTTCATAAAAATCATTATCTTATTAATTGTATTTAAATAAATTTTGATATTGATAAATTAAAGTCACAAATATCACGTGAAATTAACAACACTTTTTTAAAATAATAAAATTGGTTAAGTAAGAAAAAATAAATAAAAATTATAGAATAAGAGTTTTAAAAGAGTTTAAAGGCATATTTAATATTTTTTATATTTAAATTTTTTACTTTATATTTTTAATAAAATAATCCAGCGAAAGTGATTTATATGCGAAAATATCATAACCATAACGGGTGTTTTCTGTATGGAAGTTGAGGAATCACGTGGTTGCATATGCTAGCAGAGCCTATTGACTCATTTAAAAGTTATTAATGACTACTGTATATATTTTTTCTCGAGAAACCAACCTCCTTTATAACAAAACATAAAGATCCGTCAACCAATTTACATTGACAATGAATCCTCACAGAAAGGACTTTCAGCGAGAACGAGAAAAAGACCCAACGGTTTGCGTGCACAGTGAGGCTCCGCGATCAATTGGAAATCCAAAGACAAAATAGATCCGAAGAAGATTGAAAAGACAAAATAGGGTTAAAATATAAAGAAGAGCACACTAAAGACAAAGTAAAGGCAGAGCACGGAATCGAATCATTACTCTGTAAAGAAAAATATATATAATAATTATTATTATTATTATTATTATTATTATTTGATGTTTCTTCTTATAAAATAAAATAATTTATTTATCTGCTTGAACATATAAAAAAAAAATTCAATCAAAAAGTTTCATTTCATGCAAGAAAAATTTTTTATTTTATATTTTAATTTTAAAATATTAAAAAACATTCATGCAGGGGTAACAAGTAGGAGAAATTTAATTTTTTTAATTTCTTTGAAAAGTAAGAAAAATTAAAAATAAATAAATAAATTACAAGAAGGAGAAGAAGAACTTACCTGTTCAAAAAAACAAATCCGCAAAAATGCAACCTTGCTCTAAAATTTGCTTTGTTTGGAATTTTGCTTTACTTTGAATTTGAATGAAGAAAATTATTCATAGTAATTTCATATTTATAAGTCACATTGAATCAAGGTTTTTATGAAAAAGATTAACCTTCCTTTTATAATTTGTATCTTGAAAATCTTATTTTATGAAAATATATTATTGTATAATGAATCAAATATTACATTAGACAGTAATATGTTGTTACTTAAGGTATTACTGTTTAAGATATTACTATCTAAGATGGTACTATCCGAGGCGTTACTACCCGAGGTGTTACAATACAATATATTATCATACAAAATAAAACTTTTCTTTAAATTAATGCATAAGAATTATTTTTAAGTAAGAATTCTTATGCAGTGAGCAAAATGTAAATACTTGATTTTGATTAATACTTATTATATAAAGAATTTTTTTATAGCATAATATTGTACAAAGAGCAATGAGAACAACCATTACAAATGAAACTCTATTTCACGTAGAACAACTAAAATAAATGTAGTCTTTCACGCATAACAATGAAAACAAATGAAATGCTACTTCACGTAAAACAACTAGAATAAGTGAAGTACTACTTCACGCAGATAATAATGGAAGCAACCTAGAATAAATGATAAGATTCACGAGTTAGTTTCATTTTTGAATGTTTTTGAGAGTTTGGCTTGGTGACTCGGATATAGAGATAATTAAGAGGTATTCCTCTTAACCTTTTTCTGAAGTACAAATGTTTCACCCTCTTACTTTGTTCTCTTGTACCTATTCATGTACAGCTTATTCTCTTATACTTGTTCACGTACAACTTATTCTCTTGTATATTTTTATGTATATCTCTTCTTTGTTACCTTCTATTCGAGAATAAGTTTTATCACACCTAATTACTTCAATGATCACATAATGGGTTTCTAATTGTTACTCAATATTAACTCTTAGTAACGATTACTCAACATTAAAGCTATTCATAATAATGTCATGCATTACATGTATTAAAGTCTTTTCTTATAACCACTACTTTTTGCACTATATATATAGTCTTTACAATTCTTTCGAGGCTTTTCTTTCTCTTAAAGCTAACACATTCTCCTCTAAAGCTTCTCTCTCTAATTCTCTTATACTCCATAATTCTCTTCTTATTGTTTTTCACCCGTCACGACAATTAATACTTTACGAACTGTTTCAATCTTCCTTTCCGTCACCTCCAGCTTATCTTTTACTTATTTGCAATGCTTCCTTTTTCTATCACAAGAACCCTATTACAAATTCAAATTAGAAACCAAAATCATCCACAAAAATCCAAATCTCATGAAAATCAGAGAGGAGAAAGAAGAAGGCAACACCAAATTTGGTAAAATAAAAAAAAGTCATTTTAACTTTGTTTATTTAACAGAGAAAGGAGAAACAAGTTTGTTGTCTGGGGGAATTTTAATATTTTGCACATAGACATAATAATATGAAGGGAAAAAGAAAGAAACCACGAGATGGGTTAGGGGATTTTTTTGAGATTATGAAAATTTATTAATTAATCGATAAATTAATAATTTATTAATTTATACATCAATTAGTTGAAGATGAAATTTAAGATGATAGTTTCATACTAGAGTCTGTCTCATGTAAACATACATTCAAAGTTTTCTTATAATATGAGTATATTACACTAGAATTTTTTAATACATTAAGAAAAGTTAGAGATGAGGTCTAAGGAAAATAAGTAACATTGAAATCATATTTTATAAACGTTTTTTAATTTAGTCATTTATATGTATAATTTTGATGTATTATTAATTTATATATCAAGTGAAACCGATATGCTTTTTTAAAAAATATATACTATTTAATAAATTTAACGAATTTTTAATTTACCATATTGATCTTAAATCGAGATCGATCTAAAATATCATTTAATTGAAGTTATTAATTTGTCAAATATTAATTTATAGAGATTATACTATAGTTTGTTTTATTTTTTTTATGCTATGTGTCAAGCACAAGTAAATGTGGCATGGAATGGAGGCACATTTAAGAAGCGAATAATTTTTGTTCATTTGGGAATAATTTTTTGAGATGCAGTCTAATTAAACTCATATTGGATGAATTATTTTTATTAATAAATATTTATTAAATGTAAAATTTAAATTATATTTAAAAATATCAAAATATTATATGTAAAATAATATATTATAAAAATAATAATAATTAGATGAATGAACTAAGTTGAGCTCAATTCTTATTTTTAGAAAAGAGGTACGATAAATCAAACCTAAATCTGACTTGATCGGTTCATGAATATATATATTAACACTTGGCTTTTCACATTTTTCTTATTTTTTAAATGACACAAAATTACACGTTGGCAACAAAAAAATCATTAATTGTATTCAAATGAACCCAGAGGAGAAGCAATTTCCCTTATTGTCAAACTTGCGCCAGTTAATTTATTATAGGTAAGAATCCACTGTCCCCAATCGACCGGTTAACACGTGGGAGCTTAAATTCTTACAATACCAAAACTTACGCTTCTGTCTTGAGATTAACAAAGGAGATTTCTTCATTGAGAAGAAAATTTCTTCTAAAAAGTTACTTATCCAAACAACCCAATTACAAATTCTGCTGTTTTGAATTGTTGCCAACAACTGAAGATATCTTTGAGGACAGTTTTTATATATTTTTAATCTTAAATTAATATTTGAAAATATTAAAATATTAACAACATAAAATAATATTTTATTAATTTAATATAAAATATAATTAAATGAATGGGTCCTGCCGAGCTCGATCTTAACTTTGAAAAACGAAGTCCAGTGAATTGGGGTTGAATGTGACTTTATACAAAATATAATATATATTATATTGATTTTTCTTTTTCAAGTTTTTCCTCTTTTTCAAAATTTTTTCTAATACGTTGAGGACAAAAGAACCACTAATTGTAGTCAAATGAATCCAAAAGACAAGCAATTTCCTCTGTTGGATGCATCCCCTGTGCAATTGAAGTCTTCAATTTTTTTCGAAACCAAAGACTTTAAAAGTTATGATCTTCCCATCTTCCTTATATGGTTGAAAATTGAAGTTGATAAATTATTCAAATAAGTATGAGACGTGCTACATTGTTTTTAACGATAATTTTCGTCTATTAAGAAAATCTTAAAATTTTCCAAATTTAAGAGAAATCTTTATTTAGAATTTGAAATAGATTTTATCTATACCACCTAAACTAATATTATCACATTCTTAAACATGGGAGATAAATATTTAGTAGATAATAACAAATAAGTGATAAGGGTCACAATTGAATTTTAAATTTAAATTAAATCTAAAATTTCAACATTTTTCCACTTGATCCAAACATTTGTTATTTTAATATGGTTAAATATCCAAATAAACCCATGAACTATGTAAAAAAAATTAATTCAACCCTTATCTTTTGATTGCGTTCAAATAAGTTCATGAACTTTTATTTCGAGTCAAATAAACCCCTCTATCTAACCGTTGACTAACTTCTATAGTCAATGGTATATGTGGTACTTTTATACCATGTCATCTACCACGTGACAGATAATGTATCATTAAATATTGTTTATTAGGATTGAGTAAATGGGTCAAAAAAGTTAATTCAGCCTTTATCCTTTTATTGCTTCAAATAAGCTTTTGAATTTTTTTTTTGAATCAAATAAGTCCCTCTCTCTAACCCTTGACTAACTTCCATTAGTCAATGGTACATGTGGCACTTTTATACCATGTCATCTACCATATGACAGATAATGTGACATTAAATATTGTTGATTAAGATTTAGTAAATGGGTAAAAAAGTAAGCACACAAATCCTAATCAATAATATTTAATACCAAGTCATCTGCCACATGGCAGATGATGTGGTATAAAAGCATCACATGTATCGTTGATTAATAGAAGTTAGTCAACGGTTAGATAGAGTGCTTTATTTGACCCGAAATAGAAGTTCAGGGGCTTATTTGAACGCAATAAAAAGATAGGGTCTGAATTAATTTTTTTGATATAGTTCAAAGGTTTATTTGGATATTTAACCTTTTAATATCTGCACAATATATTAGTTTAATTACCCAAATGCTTAAAATAAAAAGAATAAATTACAAGAATCAAAATGATAAGTCCTTTTAAGAACAAGTATTACTTTCCATGTATTACAATGTAAAAATCCCTTTCACAAAAAGCTCAATATGTGGTATATAACTTTATGGATAAACCTTAAAGGTTTATTCCATGTTCTCAAAAACAATTGTTATTCTCATAATAACTTGATGCAATCCAAAAAGTGAAAACAATTAAAACATTCAAAGTTTCACAATAAAATATGCTAGCATCTTAATTCAAACGATATGTGACAAGATAGAACTAAGTTCCATTCGAGAAACATGATCCTTAAATAACTTTGGTTCAGCAAAGATCATCTGATGATGCATGCGGGTGCTGTGATACCCAACATCTCACATCTGATGTGAATGTGATTGTTAAAACCTATATAACAATCCAAACCCACCACTACTAGCAACTTGAGCTTGAGTTTTTGAGAGCCACGTGGTTTAGGCTTAAAAAGTTACTGGACCAGTGATTGAACTTATCTGATGTGAATATGATTGTTAAGACCTATATAACAATTCAAGCTCATCACTACTAGCAACTTGAGTTTGAACTTTTGAGAGCCACGTGGTTTAGGTCCAACAACTACAGGTGCCATGTATAATTGTACCGACACTTTATTACTGTAAAAAATATGAATATAATATTATATTTATATCTTGTATTATCGATTTTTTAGTTGTCAATAAATTGATACCACATGGATGTCAGATATGATTTTTAATTTCATAATTTCATGTAAATATAGCTCATAGCTGTAGCCAAGAACATAGTTTTGACTCTTCCTTTTTCTTTGGATAAATTCATATCCTAGCTTTTGATTTATGAAAAAAAATGTGAATATATTTATGATTTTTTGGGCACGGGAAGGTTGAGTGTTATGTCCTTTTTCTTATTTAACATCAAGTGGCCTCTACCCGTTAACATGGCGATAATATTAAATAACGCTGTTTGAAACGGTAACGGCAATAGGATTCTACCGTCCTTTTCGGGATTGTGTTGCTTTTAATTTGTTGCTTTTAAATATATATTATTTTTCCCATCTTTTCCATCTAGTGGCCTCCTGTAAGGTTTTCTTCTTACTTTATATTTAAATTCGACGATTAAAGCAAAAACCAGCAGAGGCAATCAACAATCACTCCACAAAAACCTGATGAAGCAGACATTCACAACATCAAACAGTTAAAGGAGTGATCAAATCAATTAGCAGGACTCACAAAAAATATAAAATCAAGCAGACACGAGAGTCTTCAAAACCAAGAAGACCCCAGCACAGAGCAGGAAACTCAGATCGACGAAAGACCTTGGACCACCTGGGAGTCATAGTAGAGCCCAAAAAGAAGCCAGGGATGCGAGTAGAGAAAAAAAAATCCAAAAACCATTCTTCCAACTCAAAATGGAATCTAAACAGAGTGAAATAACAAAAGATTATGTTCCCTCCCCACCCCGGCCCTAGCAAGCAAATCCGCCATGTTGTTTCCAGATCTATCAGTATGTTGAATTTGCCATTGTTGAAGTTTATTAGTCAGGGCAACAATATGCAGCACATGATTTCTCAACCTCCACGGAGCCATAATAGGACATTAGGTCCACCTTATAGCAGTGACAAAAAACCAAATCGAAAAAATTAATGTGCTATAATCAAATTAGTAAGCGAATTTTCTCATCCCATTTGGCTATACGGCGGCTCTACTCGCCGCACCACCTGACTTCAACATGCATATTTCTGTTTTTTCAACAACAAAAAAAACCTCTTACCAAATTCCTCTCTCTTAAATTCGTTTTAACTTTAAATTTTTTTTTGTCAAATTTCTTTTTTTTTTCGAGTTTACGTAGGTTTGGTTTCTTTTGAATTGTTTTTCGCGATTTGATTATTAACCCTTTCAAACGCTGTTAGTTAACAAGTTTAGTCAAAAACTGCAAGACATATAAGATACATGGCATGATCACATATCAGATACAGGGGATTTCTATTCATAACATGAGGCCATAAAACTTTGTTTAATCAAATTTTTTCAAACTTCACGCAACCCCACTTTGCATGCGATTCGTTTATTCTTTTTCTCGCTGTAACTGTATTTTCTTTACTACTCTGTTTTACGAATCTTTATTTTTTTATAAAGGAGCTTCGTTTCTCGAGAAAAATATATATATTAATAATTTTTAAAGAAGACAATAGGCTAAATTCTTTATTGACAAATGCTAGCACAAGCAACCACCCGATTCCTCAACTTGCATATACAAAAACACTAGTTATGATTGTGATATTTCTTATCAATGCTTTTCTGTTAACAAGAAAGAAAATATGTTGAAATATATATTAATTTAGTGTTATATTATCACATCAATAAATGTAGAAAAATAAATTTTTTTAAGTAGTTGAATAAATCAATAAAAAACAAAAAATATAATTAACCTATCTTTAATTTTGAAAGAAGTACAAAAAAATGTAATGAAGATTATAAGAAAAAGATGCCGCCTCAAGTTTTCAAGCACGATTCTCCCAATCGTTTTTCTCCGATTGTTTTTAATCTTGTTTTCAATACCGTCAGTGTTAGTTTTGAGCCCTACTAACGTCGTTAAAAATCACAAGCTTACTTTTGCTCAACCAAAAGACAGACAATAAACCAAAAGACAAATGACCAAACATTATGAAATGGGCAGGAAAGGGGGGCATGGGAGACAGATAATAAATCAGAAGACAGATGGCAGAAAATTATGAAATGGCTAGGAAAGTACGAATGACAGAAAATTATGAAATGGCTAGGAAAGTGGGGCACGGGACGGGCCAGGGGACTTGTATTTGCACCTAACGGGGTAAAAGCTAAATGCAACACCACCTATCGGATATCTGATATTCAAGTTTAAGTTTGGCATCGGATACCTAAAATATGAAATCGGATCTTAATGATTAAAAGCTTTTCGTTTGGCGCAACGGATTGGCCTGCCCGGTACCAACTATTTTGAATTTTAATTAAGGAAAAGAAAGGAAGAGATAGAAACGACGTGACAGTCAGAAGTCAGCCTCAAATTAAGGTCGGAAAATGGCATGTGAAGCATCTTCTACTGACTTGATGCGTAGCAGACAGACTCGTGTGCCCCGCCGACTACGTGTCAAGTTTGGCATAAATTTCTAGGGTGGGGTCCGGAACGGTTCAGCTCCATTACTTTACTTGCCAATAAAATAATAATGAAACGAGCCTTAATCTGGTTGGAGGCAACACCTTTCAACATTAGAACACTATTTTTTTTTTTTTTTAATTTTGACGGTTTTTCAAAATTTTAAAGGTGTTCTAACAATACCTTTTTATCTTTTCTCACGTCAGTCACATTGATGACAAAAAAAACGAAAAAGCCATTCATTGTACTGAAATGAACCAAGACTATAAGGGTAGAAAAAAAAAAAGAGTTTTTATAGGAGTGAGAACAACGTCGGGTCAATCCAAACCTGAAATATTTGTTTTCCATATGGAAACTTCCTACCTCATGAGTCATCACCATCCTATAGGGTTTTGAAATGACCGTAATATCCTCATATATGTCAAAATCACATTCCAATTCTAATTAATAACCCGACACTACATACAAAGGACTTGAAAGACCAGAATAACCTTTACTTTCCCCAAAATTCCATACAAAACCGACTTAAGACGTGAAGTTCCAAAAATAGCCTAAAAACCCACGTTAAAAGATCATAATAACCTTGACCTCATCTTATAATATCATCCGTCCTATAAAATGACACTAAAATACCATAAACATACCCAAAAACATTGGGAAAAGACCAAAGAAGAACGAGTAAAGGCGACCTGGCACCTCCTGAAGAAGAACGGTGACTAGGCTTTTTAAAATAGAGAGGAAACAGGCGGCAGAAGGAAGGGGGAAGAGAAGAAAAGAGGAAAGGAAAAGAAAGAGGGAGCTACCGTAAAGGCCTAGGCCGGCGAAGGCTAAGGCGACGGCATCGGGGACCGACAAAGGGAGAGATGGTTGCGAGAAAGGGTGTTGGTTGCTACTCTGCTATGGTTAGCGAGAGAAAAAGAGAGAAAGATGAATAACAGGGAAAGGGGTTGGCTGCCAACGTCAGGTTAAGATTTTATCTGAAGATAAAACTACGTCGTTTTACTTGATACAAAAAAAGTGGGTTGGATCCAACCAAGCCCAACCCGGATTAGCTTTAGGCTTTAGCGTATCTGGGTCAAACCCAACAAGATATTTTTTAACTCATTGTTTTATCTTTTAATTGTTTATTTTATTTACGTAATTTTTATTTTTATGGACGAATTAAATTTATCAAATTACTTTAAAAAATAAATAAAAATAAAAAATTTAATTTAATAAATTTAATAAGTACTTTCTAAAATTGTTGGGCAATCCCAAGATTATTTTCACAAGGTGCATTAATTCTAAATAATTACAAAGACATGGGATAAAAAAATGTTGATGAAAGTTGAAGTAAGATTTTATTAATATTAACATATATTAAGATATAAAATATCAAATCTTTGCAAAAATTAAAAATTACTTAAATAATAAATTTTAATCCACACAAAAAAATAAAATATTAGTATTTTAAATTATTATCTTTAATTTATATTACTACTATTATTTATAATATTTTTAAATTTAATATTTTTTATTGTTATTACTTTTATTTATAATATTATATAATTTAAAATTATTTTTTATCATAAATATTTGGAAAAAAAGAATGACAGCCACTCAAAGCGAGGCACCACTTTGGTTTATTATTAAAATGGTAAATATTGATAATTTATTATTTAATATATTAGTAAGTTATTATTAAAATATTTGTAGTTTTCTAAGGAAATAGTAATACGATTTTATCTAAATGTAAATTAATATGATTATTATTTTAGACATAATATTTAAAAAAAGTTATTAAACAATTAAAAAAATTCAAACAAATCTTTATACTTTTATTACGTTCAATCAAATTCTTATATTTTTTATTTTAAGTTAAATAAATTTTAATATTTTTTATTTTAAATTAAATAATATTTTATATTTAATGATTGATTTAATTAAAATATTATTTATCATTTTATATTATGTGACGATGATGTAACATGCTAATATGTTATAATTGATAATGATATGATATATTGACATATCATAATTAATGATGCTATGATATAATTATATAACATGATAATATAGTTATTGATATTTTTTACTATTCACATCAGTGAATGACAAGTGACATTTTGAGTAATAACAATTAATCAACTATTTGTAATAAAAGCTTACTTAACATAAAATAAAAATATAAAGATTTAATTGAACGTAATAGAAGAATAAGAATTTTATTTGAATATTTTTTAATAATTTAAAAACTTTTTTTAGCATTATGTCATTATTTTATCTTTATTTTCATTTTTTCTAGTTTTTCTCATTTAATGTTGTTTTTATTAGAATAATATTAAAATATTAATAATATAATATATTATTAATAATAAAATATTATTAAAAATCATAATTTAATACTTTATTATTTAAATATTAATATTTTAGTATTAATATATTAATAATTAATTACTGAAATGTTATTAATTTATTATTAAAATATTAATATGTTTTTGTTTTGATATGTTGTTGCTTTTTCAATATTTTAATTTTTCTTTTTTCCCTTTTAAATTCTTTTTATTAAAATAATAATAATAATAATTTAATAATTTATCATTAAAATATTAAACTGATATTTTATATAGTAAGGTTAGTAATTCAATTTGATTAGGTTGGTGTGGAATGAGATATTTGAATGCAATTTAAAATTTTTAATTTCATTTTAGCCGGGTTTGAATGTTAATGTGCAGTGGAGATAAAGTTGTATAGGAACGAAATTCTCTTCAAATTGAGTGGTGGGAGAATGGCTATGTTATTTTTTCTTTTTTGAAACGAGAACGGTTGTGTTATTAACTATCTGTCACATGATTAACTAGCTAGATTATATTGTGCGTCAGTGAATATATCTAGACATCTTAAGCCCAAATTCTTTATATATTACAGGATTATTTTTCTTGTTGATGTTCTTTATGTACTTAATAGGCCACTAAACTATGTCTTAGTTAATGGCTATGAGCAGTAATAAATAATTATTTTTTTAAAAAATAGGGTTTAGTAATTTAACATAATACACAAGGTTATTTTTGTTTATATTTATTTGAGCTCTATTGCATAAAAGTTGAAGTAGCTAATATCAAAAGAGAATGGTATTAATTATTTCGTGTATCATTTTTAAAAATAACTATTTTGTAATACAAAAATGAATCAAGCAAAATAACAACTATCCCATTTCCCTTAACCAGCAAACAAGTCCTTTAGATTAGATAACTAGGTTTAACTGGGCTAAGTCTTTATATACTCATAAGCTTTTACTATTATCATAATGAAAATAGTTTTTGTTTTAATATGTTACTAGAATTTAATAAGGCAAATATCGTCAATTGCAAGCCACCACTTATACAGATCACTCGTGATGCGGCTCGCCTAAGATCAAATTTCATAAACTCTTCTTTGTTGGCTCACGTTAAAAACTCAATCACTCTTTTGATCTGCAGCACTTATTTGTTGATGAATTCACGTGATACTGTTTGAGAACCCCATTTAAACTTCTTTTTATATAAATTTATAGATTATTTTTTATTTTATAAATATATAGTATAATAATATTTCAAATGGAGTCAGAGTCAAGCTCGAAAATATAAACTAGTCCAGGCCCAAATAAATGTCCATAGGTCAGCCGAGCCTCCTGGGTTTGCCATCTTGGCCCACTATAATATAAAGTAATGTTTTTCAAGTTTGAAAAGAGAAAGAGGTAGTTCTAAATTATTTTACTGTATTATAGAAAATAATGCATTCTCAATGAAAAATAAAATATCATAATATGAAAATTAAATTACTATTATTATTATTATTATCTGATATAGTTTGTTATCATGATATTAAAAGTTATGAAATTTCAATAATATCTTAATATTTTTTAAGAAGTACACTTCATTATAAACATTTTTAATTGATAAAATAAACTAAGGATTCCCAAAAAAAAAAAAAAAAGATTACCGCATGATATCTAATTCAAATACTCAACCAATGAAGTTAAAGTTACATGTGTTTGTTCCTTAAAGTAGATTATAACTTATAGTAATTATACATATATACTTGCATTTGTACATAAAAGTGTATGGATTTCACAATCAATAAAAAATGAGACGATTTTTTAAATTGATAAACTTCAAATAGACCGCTTATGCTATGATATTTTCTCACGTAATAGTTTTTTTTAAATAAAATATTGTGCTTTACTATTGTTTCCAAATGGGATAACATTATGTTTTCTTTTTAAATAAAATCTTGCACTCTACTATTGTTTCCAAATGGGATAACATTATGTTTTTTTTCTTAAACAAAATCTTTTGCTTTACTATTGTTTCCAAATAGGATAACATTGTTAAATTTTTACCAAAAAGACAATAAAATAAATTGGTTAAATTATGCAATTAGTCTCCGTACTTTGATAAATTGGTAGATTTAGTTTTTATACAATAATTTGTAAAAATTGAGTCCGTATACTTTCTAAAATTGACAATATCAACCAATTGTTAACAATGGCAAAATTTTTTCTGTTCTTTATACAAACATGACATTTTCTTACTAATGTGGTATTGAATATTATGATATGTTAATAATAATGTGGCTTTTTTTTTTTTATCTATTCACAACATTTTCTTATTACTTTAAATAATGGAACAAAGAAATAAAATTGTTCTTCGTCTCACAACATTCTTTTCCTAAATTGTATTTTTGATATGTTTCTTTTCTAATTTTGTTTAAAATCATTAGTTTATATTGAATAATTCCACGTCAGCATTTATAAAATCCATGTCATTGTTTTATCACATAATATCAATACTGTTATTACATCATTCGTAAAATGTCATATCAATATTATATAAATCAAATTCAATGTCACATCAATAAAAAATGTCATGTTAACGTAATCAAACTCTATATGAGCATACATAATAGAAAATTTTTATTACATTGAACTGACATTGTTAATTTTGAATCGTATAAAGACTCAATTTTTACAAATTATTATATAGAGACTAAATTTACTACTTTAATAGAGTACAAGGACTAATAGCATAATTTGACCAAATAAGTTTCACCAAAAAGACATAAAACCATTATATTTAAAAGTTTTAGTTTTGGATTTGAACTTTAACAGTGTGCTTGGTTCACAGGAAGGAATATAGTGAGAATGGAATAGTCATTCTGTAAAAATAGAATAAGAGAATAATAACTATTATGTAATTAATTTATGAGAATAGAATAAAATAGAAATTATTATTATAGATTATTCTAATGTTTACTTGGCAGGAATAGTTTTAGGAATAACTAAATAATAAGTCATAAATGATAAAAATATATTTATTATAATATTTATTTTTAATTAAAATATTTATTATTATATATTTATATAAAATTAATAAATTATTAATTTAATGNAATATTTATTATTATAATAATTTAATATAAAAATTAATAAATTATTAATTTAAATGTTAATATGATTATTAATTTTAATTTAAGAATATTAATATATTTTATATTTCATATAAAATATTAATATTAAATTTACTTTTCGAAAATTTATAATATATAATTAAGCATTAATTTTTTTATTTTATTTTATTCTTTATTTTGATAATATTAAAATATAACAATTATATAATCAAAATATCAATTTAATTTTTAAGTGTAAAATATTAATTTTTTATAATTTATAATTAAAATGTAAACCTTTTTTTATTTTAAATTTATTTTAATGTTTTCTTTTGTATTTTACTTTCTTTCTTTTTTATTATAATATTTAACTTTTAAATAAAATATTTATTATTTTAATAATTTATTAAAAATATTAATAAATTTTTATTGAAATTTAATATGATTATTTACTTCAATTTACATAATATTAATACTTTATAATTCATTTAAAATATTAATAATTTATAATTAAAACATTAATAATATTATTTTTTATTCTTTATTTTAAAATATTAAAAGATAAAAGAGTGAAATTAAAATTTTAATTTAATTTTTAAGTTTAAAATATTAACTTTTTTATAATTCTAATTAAAACTTAAACCTTTTATTTTAAATTCATTATAATGTTTTCTTTTTTCTTTTAATTTAGTGAGAGAAGGAAAGAGACAATTGGGTAGAGAGAGAAAGAAATTGTAAAAAAAAAAAAATTAAATAAATCACATTTTATATAATATGGCAATTCTTAAAATGAATGAAAAATATTTTTGTACACTAATTTTTTCACTCTATTTCTTACCTCGACCAAGAGGTCTTGTTAAAGAATGACTATTCTTTCGAACTAAATAAAGTGTTAAATAAGGATTAGGAACAAGGGAGACTGCAATAGCTATTCCCCAACCAAGCATATTGTAAGTTCTCAAATTTTTCCCAAAATAGAAAAGGAGGATTGAACCTACCTACTGAAACATCAAGAAAGAGAATTGATCCAAAATTGAGTAAAAAAATCAGAAAAAGACAAGCAAAGGTTTTCTTACAGACAAAAAAAACATAAAAGTTTTTGGTGTTTGAAAAAGAAATAAAAACATTATTCAAAGGCATAAAGAAATAAAATATTCAACATTGTATTGAAAATGGAGGAGAAAAATATGATAACGAAAATGGATAAAAAATCCTTGATTCATATTGGTAAAAGATGTAACTCTTGAACGTTGAAACTAAAATGTAAAATTATTGTTTAAAATGCACGGCATACTTGCATTTTCATATCGGTCATAATAATTGAGAGGTTAACTTGTTTGATCAAAGGGCCATGAAATCATGTTGGGGAAGGAACAACCCCAAAATAAAAGCTCTCCTTTCCTTATTGCAATTGTTGCCCTAGGAAATATAAAAGTTTTAACAATAACATAGCTTAATACTCGTTAGGAAAACATGTTTATAACTAGACTATAGGTCTTTAAGAAATCTAATTTGATCTCGAGAAAAAGAAAGAAAGCAAATCCATATCCTTAAACCAACTAGAAAAATTGCACTATCGTATGTCAATTTTCACAAATATGTAAAAATAATTATCATGAGTTGTAATCACATAAGTAGAGGTGGCAACTCACTAATAGATGCATTTTTTACACTTTTCAAAAAAATAAAAAAAACAGCTGTGGTTTTACAAATCGGAAGATGGAGATGTTTAACATTTTGTGTGTTACTTGGTTACAATCCTATCCAATGCAAAACTAGTTAAAACTAAGTATATTTTTGATAGAAAGTTATAATAGTTTATGCTTAAAAAAGTCTCTAAATTATTTATAAAAATCTAAATAAGTCTTTATTCTTTTATTACGTTCAATTAAATTTTTATATTTTTTTTATCAAATAAGCCTTTAATTATGACTAATTATTGATTAATTACTTTTAGTCAAAATGTTACTTGTTATTTTATATTCACATGACATTAACATAACGTTAATGTGGAAGATGAAAAATATTACATAATTATGTCATCATGCTAAATTTTTATATCACATCATTATCAATGATGATATGTTAGCATGCAACGTCTGCGCTACATAATGTAAAAATGATAAATAGTATTTTGACTAAGTTAATCATTAATTATAAGAATTTATTTTACTCAAAATAAATGCATAAAGACTTATTTGGTTTAAAATAAAAATATAAAAATTTAATTGAACACAATAAGGTCATAAAAGACTTATTTGATTTTTTAAAAATAGTTTAGAAATTCTTTTTAAATATTATCTCTAGTCTATATTAATAACTTCACAAAAAATTTTAGATAAACAATAATATCAATTAAAAATATGGTCCTCACTTTTAATGAATGAAAAATGGATTGGTTTCTTAAACTCTTTTTCAATTAAACTGTTGACTATTCTACTTTTATGTGTCATTGAACAATGTTTTTATTTCTTTTTCTAAAACAAAAATTTTTTATGCTTTTCTGTTACAAGAAAACCACAGCTTGTATTTTTTTAAATTTTTTTCTTAGTTTTGGATCGATTCTCTCCCTAATTGTTTTAGTAGGTTTAGTTCTCTTTCTCCCTCTTTATAAAGAATTTGGGAATTTAAGATTCAAATACAAGAAATAAAACTTCTAAATATAAGGATTTTATTGTTTTTTTAGTAAAATTTATAAGCTGGTTCTTATTGTATTTTTCTGATGAAAATTTAATATTGTTACTCTTTATGGGAACAATAGTAAAGTACAAGATTTTATTTAGAAAAAAAAATCCATAAGTGTTACGTGAGAAAATATTATACTATAACGATCCTACGTGCAGTTTATCATATTTTTAATTTTTGTTTTAAAAAAATTTTCTTCTATTTGATAAGCATATTTTTTGAATTGAATATTTATGAACTCGTAACACAAATATGCACATACAATATGTATAAAGATATATGAAAAAAATGTTCTTACCCTGATGATAAAATTTTAAATTCATGGATAGGTTTCAAGTTTTAACATGACCATTCAATAACATAATTACTACATATAATCGTATTCACTTTTAGTGAAAATTTTGAACTTTACAAGTGAGTTACTGAGTTACCTTTAAATAATTTTGTTATTTTTTTGCACTTTATATAGTCCAATTAATGTATGACAACCTTTAAAACAAAATTACTGAGTTTAAAATTTTATTTATCTAGCATGTGTATATAGGAAAAATTTTCATTCACCAAAACTAAAAGAGTTTGGCACGTGCAGCACGGGTGCGTAGTGACGGTTGGCCAAATTATGTCTTCTTACAAGGTCACATGTGACATGCTTTTGTCCTAAAACCCTGACGAAAAGAAGAGGCAAAGCTAGGCAAGTAGGCAACCACAACTACACGGTATTTGTGTCCAAAGATTCATCGCATCGTCTTTTGCTTACTTTTGTCTGTTTGTTATAAGAATTCCTTCCTTTGCTTTCTTCCTTCACTCTCTCTCTAAACCCAACAATCAAAGAATCTCCGGAGACTGCAGAGAGGCAGAGAGAGCAGTGACGTGGCAGAGAGACACACAGTCTCCTAGAAATGCGGAGCTTGCCTTTGGGTACTTCAATTACAGTTTCTCCCGCTACTACAACTACAACTGCCTCCTCGAAATCCTGTCTTCCCCCTCTCTCGGTTTCAAAAAAGCAACCACCACCCTTTTTGTGTTCTTCTTCTCCCAGGGTTTCTCATGACCCATCTCTTTCCAAATCAGGTAACAAAGTTAAAATCTTTTCTTTAGTGGGTTTGATTAGTATATTCTTTGATGGACCTAAGTTACTTGATTTGACTTATGTCCTGAAGATTTCTTTCTGTAAGAGTAAAATTGGGTTTCGGTATTTGTCGACCTGTGAATTTAGTTGTGCATGGATTTGTTGGATTTGGGTATGTCATCTTGTTTGCATTGACTTTGCCGATTGCTTAAATATCTTGGTTCTGTTTGGTTCCTGAGACTTTGGGGGGGGGTGTAATTCTTGTTTGTTTTGATGTGAATTTGAGTTGGTTTAGTGTGCTTTTGGTTGAATTTATGAATGATTTTCTTTTTGTGTGTCGACCATAAAGCACCTTTCTTCTTCCGACACTTGTTGGAAGTGATGGAATGTGGGTTCCTTTCCAGAGTTTTGGTATGACATTTTCGATGGGTAGTTCAGGCTGGAGATGCTAGTTTCATTGAATTCATGGCATGGTTGTTTGTCCATTACTTGCTTGGAAGGACCTTGAAAATGAAGTTACAATAATTATAAGCCATATATATCAGCCAAAATGCATTTTTTATTAAAGAAATTAACAAAAAAAAGTTTTGGTTCATTTTTTTGAGCTAAAAAGAGAGAGCGAGGTATCTGTCTCCAATTCCATAAATCCCTCCCCAGATTCAAACTTGTCACCACGTTGTAGTCTTAAGTTCTAAGTTCTAAGTTCTAAGCTTTGAGGTATCCCTTCGAGGACTTTAACTAAACAGGCTTTAGATGGAAGTCAAAACTAGAATTCTATTGAATTAGACTTAGAGTATGCATGCAGGCATAGAACATTTCTATTTCAACTGCATGATTGTTGGAAATTTGTGTGTTAATAATTTCTTTGGACATGTTGGTATTTGGGTGTAGGGGTATGCAGAGCTACTCAAGTTGTTGATCTCTTTTCAACTCTGTCTCCTGAGATTGTTGTTCGGGAGGCACGGTTAGAGGACTGTTGGGAAGTGGCTGAAACTCACTGTAGCTCATTCTTCCCTGAATATTCCTTCCCTTTGGATTTTGTATTGCGAGTTGACAGACTGGTGGCAATGCTGTCAGGATTCTCCATTCCACCTGGTTGCAGGAGAACTTGTTTGGTTGCTGTCATTGGTGGTTCAGCTGATGATACATTTTTATTTGGAAGTGAAGATTTCAAAATTGGAGGTTTTGATGGGAAATTTAGTCTTAATAGAGGTTATGTGACTGGTATATTAACTGTGGATTCTGTTGCTGATTTTCTTCCTAGAAAAGGACCGCTCCGACAAAGAAGGTGAGTTCAAAATTTCCAGGCTTTTTCAGACTAGCTTTATGTCATTTAAAGATGAAACATGCTACTTAAAAATCACTCTAGAAGAATCTTGTTTTACTAACCAATAACTACCTATGCTGCAAGTTGAATGTGTCAGAAATTTTTGAGTTTTATTGTTGCAAAAATTGCTGCACGTCAAATTTACTGAAGCTTTTCCCTTGATTCTTTAATCTAAATTTGATATGTTACCCCTTCATGTTGTCAGTAATTAACTTACATGCTCTACGTCTTAGGAATCTGTTGATAATCCAATATGTAGTTATGGTTGTCGGTATATGTTTGTTAATAAGTTGACTTAAACTCATAATTTCTTAATGGTTTTTGCATGTGCATGCTCTACGTCCATCTTTTGCTGGTTCATCTCCAAGTGAAAATGGGTAATGTCTTTTGTATATCATGCGGATATTTTGTGGCATTGCCCTTACAAAGCCATTCTTTCTTCTTCTTTTTTTATTCCTTTAAAAATTCCAATTATGATTAACTAACTTTCATATATATCACATATTACATCCATGGAAGAGATTAATAAACAAACCAACGTAAACTCGGACTAAGGTGGGACTTGAACCTGGGACCTAAATGTTTCAGGGCCACCTCCTTGTCATTGAGACAAGGCCCCATTGGCACAAAGCCATTCTTTTATGAAATTGAAGAGCAGTTTGTGTAGCAGGCTTAGAGTGGTTTAGACTTTTAGCTGATTAGAGTTGAGTACTCGTGATCCCTGTGTGCTAGTTGATTTGGTAATAACTATTCTGAGACTGTATAATTGGCTTTCACGATAAGTAACAGACTGTTTTCATCCCCCTTTGTTTGATAAACTAAACCCTGCGCCTGCCCCTCCATAACAAAACAACAGGAAAGGAAAAAGATGAAAAAGGTTTTCTCTTTTTCTATCCCTTCTTGTTGTTCTGATTTTTCTTTTTTCAATTCATAAGCACCTATCTATTAGCAAAATACTTCAAGTCTTGCATCTTACCTTGTATATCTCAACTCATTCAAGATTTCATAAACAATGAGAGTTTTAAGTGAACCATGATCCTACAGGATGCTGAATATGTAGCAAAGTTTCTACATAAGTTATGCTGTCTTTCTATTCTAGATTATCTCTCATTTGGAAAATATACTGACTATCTCTTGCATATCCTCGAAAATTAACTGTCTTAAAAATATTAGAAATTTTTCTGGAATAAGGCCATACGATGCAATAATTGAAACAACCATGCTGAAATCAATTAGTGGCAGGCAGAGCACATATATGCTACTATTACATATTGATGCATGTAAATAGAGAAGCTCAGTTAAACCTCTTTCTCATTTAATTTTATTTAGTAAATGATAATTAGTGTTTCTCACTAGGACAGAAATATACCAGGCAAATGATTGTGGGAAGGCAGAAAGAGGGAGAGTAAGGTTGTGAGGGAAAGCTGGAAAGGGGTGAAACTTTATGATGAGAGAAATAATGATTATAAATAGAGAAGAATGCTGTAAGATGATATTTGCTGTTGGAATCACTTGTGGTAGATTAGATCTGCTGTATGTCCTAAGCATTATGTATCAGTGTTCATAGAACTTTGTTCTTAATGTGAAGTTAACCTTCCAGTCACGGGAAGTATTTTGACTGCAGCAGTTCTCTTGATGTGGCAATTGGTTTATCACTCCTTTCTTATCCTTTTTTTTTTGGATACTTTTAAGTTGCATGGTATTCATCTTGTGATTAAATACTCCTATTATACAAATGACACTTGGGCCTCTTTATCACAGGACTGGAATTGCATACATATCTAATGTTGCAGTTCGGGAGAGATTTCGTAGGAAGGGAATAGCTAAAAGGCTCATATCCAAGGCAGAAGCTCAAGCGAGGAGCTGGGGCTGCCGTGCCATTGCTTTGCACTGTGATTTGAACAACCCTGGGGCAATAAAACTGTACAAAGGCCAGGGTTTCAGATGCATTAAGGTGCCAGAGGGAGCAAACTGGCCACAGCCCAAGACCTCACCAGATGTGAAGTTCAACTTCATGATGAAGCTTCTAAACACCCCTACCATGGCATAAATTCTTTAATAAACATCAAAAAGATAATTAGAAAACTCATCAAAGATGCAAATATGTAGGATGTTTTAGTTGTATATAATTTAATCTGATGGAATTAACTTCAGATATTTGCACTTACTGTATTTATTGTATCTGTAATGTTAATGTTACAATAAGTTGTCTGTGTGGGCAATACTCTTGCAAAGCTCTTGCTAGTTATAAGAAATTATTTCCCTAGCTTGTTCCACACCTTTTTACTTCACTAAGTGTTTTTGAGTGTAAAGGCAAGATACTAGATGTTGCTGTTAAGATTGGATATATCTTCAGCCTCATCTCTATTGTTTGGAACCTGGAAAATTGTGTATACTTGCAGAAGTCCCTGGCTGGTTTTCTAGGCACTTTTTAAGAGAAGTGTACCAAAGACTCCCTCAACCTCAAAACTACCATTATTACGTTAGGCAGGTCAGCTCATCACGAAAGAGACGGCAGCCACTGGAACACAAACCAAAAGCCGAAAGAGATCGCTGCTCGGCATATTGGGGTTGGACAAATTTGTCTAAAGCAGATGTGTCCAAAGCTGGAAACTCCTTCACAGCGGCAGCTACTTCAAGTCCAAATTTCACAGCATCTTCACGGCTAGGTGCCTACGATGTGTTTAGTTTCTGTTCAGTTAAGAAATTACGGTGCTTATGACAAATTTAAGCTAAAGTTGATACTGCTTTCATACCTCAATGTTAAGAGGAAGGACGTGATCATGAAGAGGAAGCCTAAGAAGGAACCACCCTCCAAAGCCAGAAACTCGGACCTGTGTCCAGAAGGAAGTTAGGGAAACCTGTTCTGTAGGAATTAGGATGGTGTGAAATATACAACTGTTGGGGCCACATTTGCTACTCAGTTTACTACCTCATAATTACTTAAACAGAAGCCGACGTATATGCATTTCTAACAGTATATCGAACTGACACCTTCATAGTTAACAGGTGCTTTCTGAAGCTTCGGATCTGAAGCAATAGAGTTCTCCAAGTGCTTCAGCACTGCTTCCCCATAATATCAGAAAGATCTGCAAGCGTCTAACTCTCAGAAACTTTAAACAAATCATGGAGACATAAAATGATCAGAGCTATGTAAAGCACCATACCCTCCTTTAAGATCAGGATGACTCTGCTTAATCTTTATCTCAGTTCCACAGCAATAGCTGGTTCCTCCAGACGCTCAACCAGATCTGTTAAACTTTGCTTCCATCATCTCTACCAGAAGCCCTGGCTGAAGCAAGTTTATTTAGGAGTTTGACCTGCACTCAGCAGAAGGTCAAAAAGAACCAAATTAGAAAAACAAGTCTATGCGCACTTCAGTAAATGCTTTGGTTGATGCATACAAGCCAACCAAAAGAAGAGGCTTGTCCACACCTTAAATTAAAAGCTTACCATCAAGTATGACCCATCATCAAGCCAGTGATCCTCCTTGAGAGCTCCTTGGCCACTGCTCTCTACGGCCAGATGTGATTCTTCTCCAACAGAGTTCTGTCAGCAGATATATTTGCTTTAGTTTGGAACATTTCAATGGGTAACGAAGAACTGAAAGTTAAACAAGATGATTGGCCATGTTGTTGTAAATAGGTGACAAGGACCTCCAATACTGAACAATGACATGGCAAGATATGTCACATAATGTCCATGCATTCTATTATTGAGTAGAAAAGATAGCATACTAGAGAGGGGACTTCGAAAAGATGAAAAGTAGATCAAGAATTTTGCCAATGACTAATGCTGAAAAAGGGCAAACTATATTACATGAAGAGTGAAGGTGCCACGCTTGTTCATCCCTGTATAAACCATATCAAGCTGTTGATTGTAAGTCTTTAAATGTCAAGGGATCATACAAATAATGCTTAGCACCAACTATTGGGCAAAGAAAAAAAAGTTTTTTGGATTCTTATTAAGTTGTTAACATCCCATATACTTAATTCAGATCCGAGCTCTTTCTTGTTCACCTTCTAGCACTCTACCTGGTGGAACCATAACTGGTTTAAATAGCAAAACTAAGATAAAAGAAATGAAACTTACCATGCGAATCGCCTCATCGATGACATTCTTATAGCCTCTTGTAAATCTATATGGCGCTTTCCCCCTAAAAGAAATTGCAAGTTATAAGGTATGCTCTAGAAGAACAAAGTAAATACATACATGTCAGTTCAGTTTTTATCATACCAAGTTCCTTTTCAATGAATGAAGTAAGCCCATCTGAAGTCACACTGTCTGTAACAATTAATGGTTGTTCCTGGATGGGGAAGATGGAGAGATTAAATGGAGCAGAAAACTAAAAAAAGAAAGGCTGAAACTTTGGTTTATTTACAAAGTGGGTACTGAAAATGTGGAAGGAAATATCTTACTTCCTCAAGCACAATGGCAGACATTAAAGCAATTAGACATTTCGATTGAACCCGCGAACAGTGGAATCCACAGCAGCAGACCTGAAAGGAAATGCTTATAGCATGAAATGAAAAAGGAAGAAGAAGAAGAAACATTTGAATATATAAAATGAACATATAAGTTAGATAGTGAACCTATTACCTATCAACCTCTGCATCAAAGATGATCCCCAAGTCGGCCTTGTTGTCAAGAACTGCCTGGGTAATAGAGCTTTCATTGCAACTTTATCCTCAGGGTTGGGAATATGATTTGGAAACATACTTGATCCCATAATCACGTATCCTTAAAATTGTCAATATGTAAACCCAAAATTAAAACACAAACGAAAGTTTTCAGGATAAAACACTACCACCTGGCTCCAAGAACTGACAACCAGAAGTAATAGCACCAAAAGGTTCAAGCACCTTTGCCTGGATAAAGCAATTGGAATACATACCTTATGATCAAACTGGGAAAAAATTGCTGTTGCAATAATATCATATATGCAGACATTTACTCAGGCTGCAAGCGTCTTTTTGGAACCAAATGCTTCAGAAACCAGTGATAGGCAGTTGGTACCATGAAGGTACCTTCGCCTTTTGCTTATCTAAAAGAAATAAAATCTTATACTAAAAATAAAATATTGCAATCTGAGACGTAACATAAATTTATAAATCAAACTTACTGCAAAAAATTCTCCTGCACCATTTCCTGCATCAACAATAATGTGGAATCCCTCCAATGGCTTTTCTAAAAGTTGGAAATACCAAACAACAATTAGCAAGCAACACCAACGCACTTTTTAGCAACAGAACTGAACGAAAGATCTTTACCAGTGATAAGTAAAATAAGTGACCTTTTTAAAAGATGATAAGCACTAAAGAATGACATGGAGTTTTGTATATATTGCACCGTGCATGATGAAGAAAGATTGATCTATAAATAAGTTCCCCCTTATTTAAACATTTCAGGAAGCTAGTACCTACATTTCCAGCAGCTTTACGGACTGCCTTCACAAGATCAGATGTATAAACAGCCATGTAGTCAACCTTTTGAACTGATGTTGTAAGGAAATTACTGTATATATCTGCAGCACGCTCCAAGATGTCTTTTATGTCAGTTTTCCCAAAGCCTCCAGCATTTGTGAAGAACTTGAACCCATTCCTGTTATAAGGAAAGATGACTAGCTGTTCACAAGATAAAGTTTATCAGGAAAAAATGATCCTCGAAAAATATTCTAGTTTAAACAAAAGGAAATCCTGAATTCACAGAATATTTCATCCAAGGAAATGATAATGACCACTGTGCAGCAGGATTTTCATGCATGTGTACTCTTACATATTCAAAGATGCCATCCTCAGACGAATAGAGCCGTAAACTACCTGTTATCATAATAACACCATCAACTGGACATAAAAATGCCTCGTCTTCAGTAAGAGTACTGTTAAATATTGCAGGTGTAGATGCTAAACTACAAATGGAAAATGACTTCAATTAGTATAAATGGTTGCGTACATCAACAAGGAAAACATAAATTCTCAATGGTAATATGCAGTAACACCAATTCTAGACTAGTGAACAGAAAGAGATAAAAGTAAAAGTAAACCTTACATCAATCAACGACACTGCTTTGTATATCCTTAACCATCGAAATCTCCCATTTGTCAGAAAGTTATCTTCAAAAGTTATCTCCAGGAAGGATGGAAATCCTGAAAAGGTAAATACTTATGTTGTAAATTTTCACCTACTACTCCAAATTTAGAGTATCTAATACTTATTTAATTGATTAAAATCGATTAATTTAAAATTATTAAATCGATTCAATTCGATTAAACCGAATGCTCAACCCTAACCATTCCTACTTGTTACAACCCAATTCCAACTCTTTAAACAGCTCATTCGAGAACAACAAAACGAATGCTGAACCATACATCAAGACCACAATGCTTTCTTCCCTAACCATCTAGCATAGTTTGATTTACAAATAGAAACAGGACCTGAAAAAGTGTAATTGATATGACAAAGATTTAGATAAAATTCGTCATTTTTTAAGGTTTTTTCATTAAAAATAATAAAATAAAAAACGGTTAAATTAATTAGAGCTTATTAATCATATACACAATTTTTAACGCTACATGCTTGGGTGCAACCTCTCTGGGTTGAGGGTATTTGTTTGATCCTATCGGCAACCAGTCGTATCAAATTGTTTTGTTTATCTTTATATGCTGGGAAGGCCATGACAGGGGTCTTATGTCCTGCACGTGTCAAACAGCATCACTACCAGACAAGGGTAGTTTTTGTAACCAAATTTCAGTACGAATCCATTCATGATGCTTTTCATAAAAAATTTCACATTTTACAGTCATTGAACAATTTTTTGTTTTGCATCATTACTATTGCAATTAATTAGTTTTTTATTCACATATTGTTGATATACTTATTAAATGTCATCGATCTATCGGTTCTAATTTTATTTTTTTTTATTTTTTATCGGTTTACAGTAAAAGAATTTAAGTTCAGATCAGGTTTGGCAATCAGAAGGCCAATTTATATAGAGTCAACTCCAGTTTCAGACACATCATTTGGGTGCAAGTCAGCTTTGCCACCTTTCTTCAAAGAATCCAGGTAAGCACAAAGTGTTATGGAGAGTAAAGGCAAGATAATAGATGTTGCTGTTAAGATTGGATATATATCTTCAGAGTCATCTCTATTGTTTGGAACCTGGGAAATTGTGTATACTTGCAGAAGTCCCTGGCTGGTTTTATAGTCACTTTCCAAAAAGACGTGTATCAAAGACTTCCTCAACCTCAAAACTAACATTATTACATTAGGCAGGTCGGTTCATCATGAAAGAGGAGGCAGCCACTGGAACACAAACCAAAAGCTGAAGGAGATCGCCACTGGGTTTATTGGGGTTGGACAAATTTGTCTAATGCAGATGTGTCCAAAGCTGGAAAGTCCTTCACAGCAGCAGCTACTGCAAGTCCAAGTTTCACACCATCTTCACGGCTTGGTGCCTACAATGTGTTTATTTTTTGTTCAGTTAAGAAATTATGGTGCTTATGACAAATTTAAGCTAAAGTTGATATTGCTTTCATACCTCAATGTTAAGAGGAAGGACGGGATCATGAAGAGAAAGCCTAAGAAGGAACCACCCTCCAAGGCCAGAAACTCGGACCTGTGTTCAGAAGGAAGTTAGGGAAATCTGTTCTGTAGGATGGCGTGAAATATACTACTGTTGGGGCCACATTTGCTACTCAGTTTAAGTAAACTGTCTCATAATTACTTCAACAGAAGCCTATATATATCTATTTCTAACAGTATATTGAACTGACCCCTTCATAATTAACAGGTGCTTTCTGAAGCTTCGGATCTGAAGCAATCGAGTTCTCCAAGTGCTTCAGCACTGCTTCCCCATAATCTCGGAAAGATCTGCAAGCTTCTAACTCTCAGCAACTTTAAACAAATCATGGAGACATAAAATGATCAGAGCTATGTAAAGCACCATACCCTCCTTTAAGATCAGGATGACTCTGATTAATCTTTAGTCTCAGTTCCACAGCAATAGCTGGTTCCTCCAGACCCTCAACCAGATCTGTTAAAACTTTGCTTCCATCATCTCTACCAGAAGCCCTGGCTGAAGCAAGTTTATTTAGGAGTTTGACCTGCACTCAGCAGAAGGTCAAATAAATCCGAATGAGATTAACAAGTCTACATGCATTTAAGTAAATGCTTTGGTTGATAAATACAAGCCAACCAAAAGAAGAGGCTTGTCCACACCTTAAATTAAAAGCTTACCATCAAGTATGCCCCATCATCAAGCCAGTGATTCTCCTTGAGAGCTCCATGGCCACTGGTCTCTATAGCCAGATGCGATTCTTCTCCAACAGAGTTCTGTCAGCAGATATTTTTGCTTTAGTTTGAAATATTTCAATGGGTAACGAAGAAATGAAAGTTAAACAAGATGATTGGCCATGTTGTTATAAATAGGTGACAAGGACCTCCAATACTAAACAATGACAAGGTAAGGTATGTCACATAATGTCCAGACATTCTATTGTTGAGTAGAAAAGATAGCATACTAGAGAAGGGACTTAGAAATGATGAAAAGTAGATCAAGAATTTTGGCAATGACTAATGATGAAAATGGGCAAACTATATTACATGAGGCACTCAGGTGCCACATTTTGTTCATCCCTGTATAAACCATATCAAGCTGTTGATTGTAAGTCTTCCTTCATCTACTCTTTAAATGTCAAGGGATCATACAAATAATGCTTAGCCCTAATTTTTGGGCAAAAAAAATGTTTTTTTATTCGTATTAAGTTTTTAATATCCCATTTAGTTAATTCAGATCCGAGCTCTTTTTTGTTCACCTTCTAGCACTCTACCTGGTGGAACCATAACTGACTTAAATAGTAAAACTAAGATAAAAGAAAATGAAACTTACCAAGCACATCGCCTCATCGATGACATTCTTATAGCCTCTTTTAAATCTGTGGTGCTTTCCCCCTAAAAGAAATTGCAAGTTATAAGTTTTTTCTAAAAGAAAAAGTAAATACATACATGTCAGTTCAGTTTTTATCATACCAAGTTTCTTTTCAATAAATGAAGTCAGCCCATCTGAAGTCACACTGTCTGTAACAATGGTTGTACCTGGAAGCTGAAGGGAAGATGGAGTGATTAAATGAAACAGAAAACTAAAAAAAGATGAAACTTTGCTTTATTTGTAAATTGGGCACTGAAAATGTGGATTTAGGAAATATCTTACTTCCTCAAGCACAATGGCAGATACTAAAGCAATTAGACGATTTCGATTGAACTCACGGCCACTGGAATCCACAGCAGCAGACCTGTAAGGAAATGCTTATGACATGAAGAAGAAGAAGAAGAAGAGGAAGTAAACATTTGAATATATAAGTTAGATAGTAAACCTATTACCTATCAACATCTGTATCAAAGATGATCCCCAAGTCAGCCTTGTTGTCAAGTACTGCCTGGGTAATAGCTTTCATTGCAACTTTATCCTCAGGGTTGGGAATATGATTTGGAAACATACCTGATCCCATGATCACGTATCATTACAATTGTCAATATGAAAACCCAAAATTAAAACACAAATGAAAGTTTTCAGGATAAACAGTACCATCTGGCTCCAAGAATTGACTACCAGAAGTAATAGCACCAAGAGGTTCAAGCACCTGTGACTGGAAAAAGCAATTCGAATAGATACCTTATGATCAAACTGGGAACAAATTTCCGTTGCAATAATATCATATATGCAGACATTTACTCAGGCAAGTTCCTTTTTGGAACCTAATGCTTCAGAAAACAGCGCTAGGCAGTTGGCACCATGAGGCCACCTTTGCCTTTTACTTATCTATAGAGAAATAAAATCTTATACCAAAAATGGAATATTTCAATCTGAGACATAGCATAAATTTCTAAATCAAACTTACTGCAAAAAATCCTCCTGCACCATTTCCTGCATCAACAATAATGTGGAATCCCTCCAATGGCTTTTCTAAAAGTTGGCAATACCAAACAACAATTAGTGACCAACACCAACACACTTTTAGCAGCAGAACTGAAAGAAAGATTTTTTTTTTTTTTGATAAAGAAAGAAAGATCTTTACAAGTGATAAACGAATGACATGCGATTTTGCATAGGTTGCACCGCACATGATGAAGAAAGATTGATCCATAAGTAAGTTCCTCATTTACACATTTTAGGAAGCTATTACCTCTATTTCCAGCAGCTTTACGAACTGCCTTCACAAGATCAGATGTATAAACAGCCATATAGTCAACCTTTTGAACTGATGCTGAAGCCTTTTTTCCTGAATACCCTTCAGTTAGGAAATTACTGTATATATCTGCAGCACGCTCCAAGATGTCTTTTATGTCAGCTTTCCCAAGGCCTCCAGCATTTGTGAAGAACTTGAACCCATTCCTGTTATAAGGAAGATGACTAGCTGTTCACAAGAAAAAGTTTTATTAGGAAAAAATGATCTTAGAAAAATATTACAATTTAAACAAAAGGAAATCCTGAATTCACAGAATAGTTCATCCAAGGAAATGATAATGACCACTGTGAAGCAGAATTTTCAAGCATGTGTACTCTTACATATTCAAGGATGCTATCCTCAGAAGAATAGAGCCGTAAACTACCTGTTATCATAATAGCCCCATCAACTGGACATAAAATTGCCTTGTCTTCAGTAAGAGCACTGTTAAACATTGCTGGGGTAGATGCTAAACTACAAATGGAAAATGGCATCAATTAGTATAACTAGTTATGTACATCAACAAGAAAAACATAAGTTCTCAATGGTAATATAAATGCAGTAACACCAATTCTAAACTAGTGAACAGAAAGACAATAAACTAACACTAAAAGTTACATCAATCAACAAAACTGCTTTGTATATATTCAGAAGGGAAACAACTATTTTGGATGTGGTGTGCTCTAAATATACTATAGGGAAAATTGGCACATAACTATCATAGTGACATTAGTAGAGACACTACTCAAGCTACTACAATCTTAAGTAGATCATATCTATGCCACCTGAATCATAGCTACAATTTGACTTGTAGGACCTTGAGCTAGTTTGCCAAGTTAACCAAAGGTAAGACAGATTATTATGTACATCAAACTAAACTCAACTCACACAGCTAGTGTAACAGTTGACTAGAATGACTTTTCCCAGCCTAAAAGTTACTCTTAACCATTTTAAACCGTGGCATAAAGCCTGCTGGTCTCAAACAAAAACCATGAATTTCAATTGTTCAATTCAATGATTTTGTTGAGACCTATAACCAGCTAGACATGTTTGGATTACCATCATATGACAAACCATCCAGTATCCAATTATATAGATCAACATAAAAAATAGAGCATCATCACTCACCCATATTGAACAACATCAAGTCCTGCACCAGAAATCCCTCGAGAAACAGCATCCTGGAAAGCCAATTGCCCAATTCTCAGTAATCAAAAAATTTATTCACAGTAATTTTCAAGCTAATTTGCTCTAGCACTATTCTCAGTAGTTAAAGAAATTTATTCACAGTAATTTTCAAGCAAAATTGTTCTTGCACTAATGATGCCAGTAAGATTAGTCAAAAAGAAAGCATTTATTTCACTTCCTGTTTCTGAATATTTATAAAATCAAACTAAACAGTTTTGCCATAGAAGAAAAAAAAGGAAACTGGCATGGAGAAAAGTAAATGCCATCCCTACCAAAACCAAGATTCTTTTGCTGACAAGCTATACAAAAAATTTGCAAACAACTACAAAAGCCATTTGTAAAAGTTGTGCCAAAGAGTGCAACTGTAAGTAGTATCATACCTAAATAAGCATGGGTTAGCTGCATGTCTTACAGATGATCATAAAATTAAGAGTAAGAATATCCCAAGGACTTAAATAATACTTTACAAACCAGAACATTACCAAATCTACTAATAGCAGGTGGATGAAATTCATACGGAGTTAGACTCAGAATAACTCAAATATGGGAGATACCTGTAACATTTGTGCAGATATACGAGAATCATGACCGATTGAAACTTTCAATCGTCGAGATGCATCAACCTTTTTCTTATCCAACAACCATGCAGCAAAAGCAGCAGCTATTGCTTCCGTAACTGGCTCAGTGAGGCTTACTGGTTCTCCCTCAACACCAGCCACAGCCACACCTCGAATATCACTGTATGGTCATCAGGGAAATGAATGAATAAGCAATGTTCAATCACCATAGGAAAAAATGACGAAATCAAACAAAATCATTGAAAACCATTTTGGTTCCATTTAAATACTATAAACCTGTCAACCCAGGAAGAAGAACTGCCTAAAAGGTGACTACAGAAGCAAACTAATGGAGATTATATAGATGGTTGTACTAAATTTGAGCCATATTGGATTAACTGCATTCTTTTGGTTTTTAGATTATGGTCATGGCATGTTACTTGTTAACTATGCTTCCACAAAAGCAACATATGGTGAACTGAATATTTACATTTGATTGTAATGATGGATATTTCTTTTAAGTTTCAACAAAACAATCTTCCCACACAGAAAAGCTAGCAGCATAACAAGCAGAGGAATAATCTAACCATAACATGCAGCTGGATTTAATAAATAATACATGACTCTATAAATTGATAAAGTGATGAAAAACCTTTTCTTCTCTCTCATTTTATCCTTATTCACAAGTCCTTCACAATGCTCTGAACACAGTGAACCCAGCTATGAGGAATTCTAAACTATAGAGCAGTGTGATTTGTAAGGTAGACGTACTACACTTTTGAAGTTATCATACATCCTACTACAACGTTGAAATGCAATAACTGCTCTAGTGAGCTGTTAATAGACAGACTACATAACCACTCATTCACTAAGAGCCAAAGCCACAGAAAACTGACTTAAAAATCAATCCTAAACATTGAACAAATAGACTTGTAATACAGTTAACATAGGATGAAACAAGGAGAAGAGAATAATAACTAATAACATATGGAAACTAATAATTGAGGAACAGCTATGCTGAAATCAACTATAAACTTAATGCATAATGCAATCGGATGGACACCTCACCTGCCATTTTGAAGCTTCAGAAAGTCAACTTTGTCCAGAGATGGTACAGCAGTAGCAGATGAAGACGCTGCAGTATAAATTCCAAAATGAAATATAAGAATTCAGAATATGTAATAAAAATTCAAAGTCGTAATAGCATCCTACAAACAGAATCTGCCCTGCCAATCAAAAAGAGATATGGTAAATGTAGAAAAGACAGACAATCCAATGGATGATGGCAACAAAAAGAATATTAGTGCTTTTGGTTCATTTAAAACGCAATTGTTGTATTTGATATCAACCTGGATAGTGAGAGACTAGAACAGACCGTTGCAGTAAAAGGTTCCTTTGCTAACAAAACCACTCTGGTATTTCGATAAGTTGCGCATTTGCATGGAAGAGATGCCAGTCCATGCTAACTTCCCTCCATGGAAAGGAGGCAAGGTGCGCATATAAGGGGCACAACTGTCCCTTTGATATTGGGTCCCGAACTGCCTATTCTGTTGGTAGCACTGTGCTATAAAAACATTTTGAACAACCTTCCCTGACATTGCTGCATAAAATTTGCAATGTTATCAGATTTCATGTGGGTAAACTCTTAATTAATAGGTCAGAGTCATCTACATCATTACTAGTTCTTTAACTCTCATCAGAAACCATAATTTCCTGCAACTGGTTTTAGCATTTACCGGACCTCATTATCTACTACCACTGTTATTCTATACCATCAAATTTGTCATTTCAGTCATCCTTTCTGTTCCCTATTCTTTGTTTTTTAATTCATTAAATACTTCAATTTTCACATTCCATCCCAATAAATGACAAAAAAAAAATCAACAAGAGATGTGCCAACCTCCAAGCAAGTATTACAACCATGAGCAAAAACTTCATCCAAAGACAGCAACTTTGAGAAAACCAAGGCGAGACCCACTAAGAACCATAACCAGTCATCACAATTAAACTTATGTAACTCTTAAATAAAGGAGAAGCGGGAGTTCAATCTAAATTCATAACACTTATCAACAACAAATCCAAATTAATCAAAGTTCAATATTTTAGTCCAACCCAACTTCAGAAACAAAGTAAACATCAATTGAATGACTAAACAAATGTAAGAAATAATTAATAAACTCAAAAGGGTGCATCACTATTCACTCATATAACAAGATGGCCTCAAATTCCCATAATCATAGGAAATGGAATTGACAAAAGCAAAAAAGAATCTATTTTTTCTTTTGGGTGTGTACAAATAAGAAGAAACTGAATGAAAGTTGAATCTTTTTTACCTGCCATTTGAAGAGGTGGGAGATTTGATCAGAGATAGAAGAAACAAATAGGGCTGAGAAAAAGAGGAGGTGATTTGGAGAGAATGAAAGAAACTAAGAATGGAAAGCTGTGGAAGAAAGAGTTAGGTAAGTGAAGAAATCCACATGCTCAGGCTCAACTGCTGCTGGATTTTAGATTCGTGCAGGTGTGGACAATTTAGCCACGGTGGATATTTTAGCCATAGCCAATTAAGCTCGATGAATACATTTATTTGGCTTTAACTGTTATTATTTCGGATTGGTATCATTTTAAATTAATTTTTTTAAAAATTATTTAAATCAACTCGAGTTTAAATAAATAATTTATTAATTTACATTGTAATAATTATTGTTATTTATATCAAAATTTAAGTTTTCAGTTCAAATCAATTCAATTTGCATCAATTTAAATTTGATTCATTTCAAATTACTTAAATTAAGTAATTAATTTTTATAAATGTAGTCAAATTAAACCAATTTCTATTTTATCTTATCTCTTTTCTCATGACATGTTTTATTATTATTATTATTATTTAATACAAATTGATAAAAAAAAATTAAAAATCAATTGATTTTTGAAAATATTCGAGATAGCTAAATTTAAAAATATGTTTTAAATAACTCAAAATAAAAATATGCTTTTCGACGTGAACTTATTTTAGAAAATAATTGTTTTATAACATTCAAGTAATAAAATTTTTCTTTGGGTTTTTTAATGTAATTTTTAACTCCTATTTCGACTTTACAAGGCTCAAGCACTACTTACAATTTGTCGAATCTAAATAATATGATTTTAAAAAAATTAAATTTTAATTATTAATAATAATTAATATAAAATTTTATATAAATATTAACAATTATATTTGCATTTGATGTAAAATATTAATTATTTTTTTATTTTTTTACAGATTGAGAAAATTTTACTATTAAAAAGTACTTGTCAAATGTCAAATACAAAGAAAATGTAAGAGAATAATAGATAATAAGTTTTAAAAATGCTTTCACTGTTGTAAAATATTATATTATAAAAATAAAATTAATATTTTCCTTAAGTAAAGTGAATAAGGTAATACTACTTACCCTATTATTCTATTCACACCTTCTATAAAAATATCTATAAATATCTTTTGTTCCACCGAATATCCAAATCAATTCTAACATTCACAAATTTTGTCTTTTTTTCTTCTTTTGTCTTCTCATGCAACCTTTTAACAACTGCGCCTGCTATTTCCCATTCTTTTGGATAATTGAATTACTTGATGAAAAATGTAAGAAATTACAAATTACAAAATTGGTATAATATCTAAAAAAATTTTAAATTATTTAAAGAATTTTAAATAATTATTTATTTATTATATTCAGTTAAATCTTTGTATTTTTATTTTAGATAAAATAGGCTTTTATGATTAACTATTGATTAATTTTTTTAATCAAAATACCATTTGTCATTTATGTCATGTGGTATTTGCGTGTTTATATTATTATATCATAATGTATAGTAATGTGGTTAGGGGTGGACCCTAAAATTTTTTCTAGTGGTGTCATAATTAAAATAATTAATTAGTTCATTAATATCATTAACTATATACAAGTAATATAATTAGTAAGGATTTTTGACACTTCACTTGTTTCAACGTTTGTATGCCCTCGAATGTGGCATGGTAACATGATCACGACATCAACATCATGTCAATGTAGATAATAAAAAATAAATTTAATTTAAAAAAAATAATTTAGGAATTTTTTAAAACATTATACCTTAAAATAATATTAAAAATTAAAAAAATAAATAATAACATAAATGAGTTTATCAAATATTCCTATCAAACTCCAATTAAATATTTTAGCAAAAAAAAACCCTAATTAATTATGGTGGGCACTCAGTACCAGAAGCAAATTCGTGCTCTGCAAACGGACAATGGTACTAAGTATGATGAATCCCTTGGTGAATTTCTAAGCCATTCATTAGTGTCTAATCATATTATTTAAGTGTGTAAGAGAAAGCTTGAATTCATTAATATAATTATTATTTGAAAGCAAGTCAAGATGCTTCTCAATTACAAGATGAGTTAATAAGTTAAAGAAGTAAAGAAAAAAAGACTTAGTAAAAACATTATATTGTTAACAAGTTAACATGGAAACTCAATCGATTAACGTAACACTAGGTGTTACATCAAAGTGAGAATGAAAAGCCTTAATCAGTTAGCTTGAAGCTTAACTGATTAAGAGGGTATTGAGTACAAAATAGAAGCTTATTAACTAGTTAACCAAAAGGGATAATTGGTTAAAGCTCAAACTTGAAGTACTAAGAAGTGTCAAAATTCAAATTCAAAGTGTTGATGGTCGTTAAGGGGCGCCAAACCAAGAGATTCAAAGTTGAAAGATTTCTTAATCGGTTGAAGCCCATTTTAATCAATTGAGGATTGAAGAGAGAGAAACTTCGATCAATTAAAGGGAAGATTAATCAATTAGAAGAAAGCTGGCAGAAATAGCTACTTGAAGAAGTTTGAAAATAAAAAGTTTTTAATCAATTAAAGGCACCTTCAACTAGTTAACGTAAAGAAGTAGACTATAAGTTAGAAAGGGTTTAATTGGTTAAAGCCATCTTTATTGAGTTAAGGGGCACTACCAACACATTTGAATTTAATCGTTAGAAGATAACATAACAGCTAGTAACGGTTAAAAACTATCTCTAACAATTATAAATTGTCCACCAAGTGTTTAAAGGGTTTCAAAAGGTCATAAATGATGGGAGAACCATCCCACAGCAAGATTAGAGCCTAGAAGTGTTAGAAAATTCTTTTCTCAAGTCTGCTTCACTCCTACCTTGGTAAAAATGTTTTGAGCTTAACTTTGTACATCTTAGATCAGCTAGGTCATCTTTTCTTTATTTCTTTTTCATTTAGAGTGTACGAGATATTCTAAGAAGTAGACTAAGAGCCTATTTGGCTTGACTTTTTTCTAACTTAAAAGCTATTATGAAGCTCTTATGAAAAATAATAACTTTTAAAATTAAGTTAAAGTTGTTTGATAATTTTTTTTTTATAAGTTATAATTTTTGTTAAAATTATTATAGAAGGTATTTTTTTTAAGAGGGTAATATTGTAATTATTTTTAACAAATGATGATATTTTTGGAACAAAAATAAAATTTTTTTGTATTTTTAAAAGAAGAGAAGAAAAAGCTCTTCCTTGGAGCTTTTTTTTAAGCTTTTTTTTTTAAAATTTTATTCTTAAAAAAAAAACTACTTTTTTTTAAAAGCTTCTCAAAAGATCATGTTTGACCTGATTTTTACTTTTAAGAGGTAGATAAGCTGAAAAAAAAAAAAAAACTAGGCCAAACATGCACTAAGCTTAGGGATCATTGTAAGGGTTTAGAGTTTGAGTTAGAAGCTCACCTTTTAAAAGCTTGGTGAAAGTTGTTAATGTTGGTGTTTATGGGGGCTTTTGATATGGTATTCAAGAATAGGCAAAATTGGCTTCAAGGCGAGCCTTTCAAATAGACAGACATCTTTAAGACTTATTTCGTCCCCACCACTCGGTATGTAAAGGAGAATAACGTGAATAGTCTCAAGGATATAATGAAGCCAACGTCTAACTTTCGTATTGCACTTACGAAGAAGACCGCTAGATACACCTAAGGGTTTGCAAAGTTGCTTGGCCTTGAAACCAACTTTCTGCAGCAAGTAGATGATAAGGAATTCGGAATATCTTGAAGATGGTGGGAACTATAGTGTTTATGTTTATAATAAAACATAACACTTTCTTGCTCTTGCTACCTACACTTTTAGAATCTTTGGTGTTTTTTGATGTTGTTCTAGTATATCTAAAATGGTTGGCACCAAGCCCTTTATATAGGCTTCCAAGTGTCTCTTCTTTAAGGACACAACCTCTTCATAAAGACACCTCTTTGTCTAGAAATTATCTTTATGATTTTTGCCAACACAACTTTTAGATATAGTTATTGTTTCAATAGTCATCTTATGAATAGATAACTATTCACTTTAACTTTTGAGCAATTGTGTCTTTTCAATCATGTCTCTTAACTTTTGGATATGAACTTCCAAGAGACATAACCATTCACATGAAAACATGTCTATATCTAATAGACACATTATGTCACTTTTCGTAACATAACTTCTGAGCTGATGATAGGTCTTCCATCATGTGAAATATCCTTTAATTTTGAAAATACACCAATAGTTAATTCCATTAGTTTTAGTGAAGTTGGATTGAAAATCCTTCATTGGAAAAATCAAGATAATGGACGTAGGTCAAGTGGACCGAACCATTATAAATATTGTATTTTGTTCACTTCTTTTAACCTTATATTTACTTGGTGCCTTTTAACCTTTACAAGTTTTAAACCTTCCACCCTAATCTTCCAAACGAATTTTAAATTTCAAGAGCTACCATTAAAAAATATATCTAAGTGTTATTTACCCCTCTTAGCACTCATTTTGGAACCAATAAGTGATATTAAAGCCTAACCCTTGATTTTAAAGACTGAACATCCTAAGAAGAAGATCCAATGATTGCCCAAAATTCTAATATGGCTAAAGGTCAATCCATGATAGAATAAATTACCAATATTGGAGCACTAAGATATCAATTTATATTAGAGCTGTTGACTATAAGATATGTTATTACCAAAGGCTCTTTCATTTTTGGGAAATCAAATCTAATTATGGGTGAGAGAACTCCCCAATATAGAAATGAGTGGACAAAAGCTAAAATGAGGAAAGTTCAAGTAAACTTTAAAGCCATCAAAACTCTCCATTGTGCATTGAGTCTTATAAAATTCAACAAAATTTTTGCAAAAACATCAGTTTACAGTTAGAGATTATAAAGGGAATCCTTGAAACCTTTTGTGTTTGTTCTGGTGAAAAAATTTGCTTTGAAAAATCCTTTTTTTTTGTTGTTCCAGAAATATTCCTAAAAATCTTATTGATAATTTGATCTCAAGTTCTAGTTTCTGGTACTTAGAAGCTATGGGGAAGTATTTGGGTGTTTTTTTTTTACATGGCAGTAATAGAACTCACCTATTTCAGTACCTTGAGTGACGCAGGAGCGTCTAGGATTGTATTTAGTTTTTACTAATTTAGTTGATTTATGATTTATTTTTTTTATTTTATTTAGATTAGGATTCTTTTCTTATTTTTATTTTAATACTTTTAAGAATTAGTATTTGATTAGGATAGTCATGTTCTATTTAGGAATAGAACACCTATTTTATTTAAATCTCTTATTAATTATTCTAATTGTATTAGATAACTAGGAGTAGAGTTTTATTAGGATTTGGGCCTATAATACTATAACTAGGACCCTTAGGCTTAGTTACGAGACATTCAGAATTATGAGTTAATAAATAATATTTTCTTAAGTAAGAGTGCTTATTTCTCTAGGCTCTTTTAAAGAGTAAGAGGTTTTAATATCTTTGGCCTAGCCAATCAAAGTGAGATTTTGGCTATTTTTCACCTTAGTGGGGTTTTCAACCTTGCCAAGATTGGTGATTCACCTTAGTGGGGTTTTCAACCTCGCCACGATTGGTGTTTTTCATAATGCCTAGGTGTCTTTACAACGCCCCGATGTCAGTTTGGTATCAGAACGGGAGGATTATTATTCGCTGCATAAGTTCAGATTCGCTGTCAAGTTTCGATACTCCCTGTACGGGTAATTTTATTTCTTTATAGTTATATCATCATCTTTTTTTTTCTACATCATCATAAAAAATAAAATGCCGCCAAGACGTCAAAATCGTCAAAGAGATGATCACGAGATTGAGATTGCAGAACTACGTCAGCAAATTCAAGAATTACAAGAGCAACTCGCAAGACGTGATGCTCAAATAAACAATAGCAACTCTAGTGATGAAGAGAATGACACCAACCCGTTTCATCAAAATTTGTCCTCTGATGAAGAAGTACCTATTCGTCGCCTGAGAACTGCTGCTACCAGAGATTTGGGAATCAAAGTCGACATTCTTGAGTTTGAAGGAAGACTTCATCCTGATGACTTCCTTGACTGGCTCTACACAGTAGAAAGAGTTTTTGAGCTCAAAGATATTCCCGATGAAAAACGTGTGAAGCTTGTGGCAATTAAATTGAAGAAACACGCTTCTATTTGGTGGGAAAATCTCAAAAGACAACGAGAAAGAGAAGGCCGTAACAAGATCAGAACATGGGATAAGATGCGTCGAGAACTCAAGCGTAAGTTCCTTCCTGAGCATTATCGACAAGAAATTTTTATCAAATTTCATAACTTGAGGCAAAAAACAATGACGGTGGAAGAATATACAATGGAGTTCGAGCAACTTCACATGAAGTGCGATGTCCATGAGCCTGAAGAACAAACTGTAGCTCGTTATCTTGGGGGTCTCAATGTTGAAATTGCAGATGTTGTTCAACTACAACCATATTGGAACCTAAATGATGTCATCAGATTAGCATTAAAGGTTGAAAAACAACGATCACGAAAAAGGTCAATGAGTTCATCTAGACAACAAGAATCTATCTCAAATGATGAAAGTCAGAGTTCAGTAACCATTCCGCCTCCAAAGGTAAACTCTTCCAAAGCTGCAAGTAGTAACGATAAAAAGACTACTTTTACTCGTGCTTCTAATGTCAACAAAAAGTGCTTCAAATGCCAAGGATTTGGACATATTGCTTCTGATTGTCCGAATCGAAGAATTATTTCCTTAGTAGAAGAAGAAGATTATGTGAATTGGAAAAAATTAGAACCAGTCTATGATGAGTATGATGACGAAGAGATAGAAAAAGTTTCTGCTGACCATGGAGAAGCTCTTATTGTTCGTCGTAACCTTAACACTGCCCTGATGACTAAAGATGAAAGTTGGCTTCGTCACAACATATTTTATACAAGGTGCACATCCCAAGGGAAGGTTTGTAATGTCATTATTGATAGTGGAAGTTGTGAGAATGTTGTTGCCAACTACATGGTGAAAAAGTTGAAACTTCCAACTGAAGTACATCCTCATCCTTACAAGCTACAATGGCTGAGAAAAGGAAACGAAGTAAAGGTAACAAAGCGTTGTTGTGTTCAATTCTTTATTAGAAATAAGTATGAAGATGAAGTCTGGTGTGATGTTATCCCAATGGATGCATGCCACTTGTTGTTAGGGCGACCATGGCAATATGATCGTCGAGCTCACTATGATGGATACAAGAATACTTATTCTTTCATCAAAGATGGAGTAAAAATTATGTTGACTCCATTAAAGCCAGAAGACCAACCAAAGAGACAAGAGGAAGATAAAGCACTCATCACTGTGCCTAGCTTAAGCAAAGCTTATTGTGAGTCAAACCATTTATGTCTCTTATTAGTCTCTAAGGAGAATAAAGTGTCTTCATCCTTATCCAATGATGGTCAAACAAAATTGATCAACCAAAGTTCGGGAAACTTATCAAGAAGCTTTGTGGATAACCATGCCGTTAACAAGACTACAGTTAAGTATGATTTTCCTATCCCTCGATTGGATAACATGTTCATTGGCTCTAAAGTGTTTTTGAAGATGGATTTGAAGAAAAGAGATCAACAAATTCGAATACGACTTGAAGATGAATGGAAAACAACCTTCAAAACAATGGATGAATTGATCAAATGGTTGGTATGGACTATGACAATATATGGATCCAGACATCAACATGGAGTATGTCCAGGCCTACTCGTCAGAGCCGAGTTTTTCTGACCCGAGGAGAATGACGCAGGAGCGTCTAGGATTGTATTTAGTTTTTACTAATTTAGTTGATTTATGATTTATTTTTTTTATTTTATTTAGATTAGGATTCTTTTCTTATTTTTATTTTAATACTTTTAAGAATTAGTATTTGATTAGGATAGTCATGTTCTATTTAGGAATAGAACATTTATTTTATTTAAATCTTTTATTAATTATTCTAATTGTATTAGATAACTAGGAGTAGAGTTTTATTAGGATTTGTACCTATAATACTATAAATAGGACCCTTAGGCTTAGTTACGAGACATTCAGAATTGAGAGTTAATAAATAATATTTTCTTAAGCAAGAGTGCTTATTTCTCTAGGCTCTTTTAAAGAGTAAGAGGTTTTAATATCTTTGGCCTAGCCAACCAAAGTGAGATTTTGGCTATTTTTCACTTTAGTGGGGTTTTCAACCTTGTCAAGATTGGTGATTCACCTTAGTGGGGTTTTCAACCTCGCCACGATTGGTGTTTTTCATAACGCCTAGGTGTCTTTACAACGCCCCGGCGTCATTGAGGAAAAAGTTCGCAACAAGCTCAGTTCATGGAAAGCTACGTCACTTTCCTTTACGGGCAAGCTTACCTTAATCAAGTCAGTAATTACTACCATTCCATACTATGCAATACAAACTTTGGCTATCCCGATGGAGGTTTACAAAGGAATTGATCAACTATGCCATAATTTTTTGTGGGGTGGAGATTCGAATAATAGTAAAGTCCATCTCATGAGTGGGAAAAATGCTTGCAAACCCAAGAAAGAGGGTGGTTTAGGGGTGAAGAAATGTTTTAGAACCATGAATGAGGCGTTTTTAATGAAGTAGTGTTGGTATTTGGTGACAAAATTGGATGCTCTGTGGGTTAAGATTTTACATGCAAATTATAATATAAATAAGCTTATATCGAATCATTTTCATAAAATAGGCGCTTCATCCTTTTAACTTGCTATTAGTCATGTTTAGAAAACATTTAAGCAACATGTAATGTAGGCTATTAGCAACGGACAAGTTGCAAAGTTCTAGAATGATATCTCCATTGGGAGAAGTTGCAGTTGATATGGACCCAAATTTTGATGAAGATAGTCGTGTCAGTGACTTCGTACTATCAAGTAGGGAATGGGATATTTCAAGGTTATCAAATTTGCTACCTATAAATGAGTTGAGTTTACTTTCAAACTCTCCCTTTACTATTTCGATGGACATATCAGACCAACCTTGCTGGTGGATAACGTCATCAGGCCATGTTACTATCAAATCCATTTATGACATGTTGAAAGGCTCATTGATGCTACAAGTGGATGATAGTAGCAGGTTATGGCAACTAGCTTGGAAATGGAAAGGGCTGCATAGAATTGGTTTATTTTTGTTGATGTGTCTACAACAAAGACTGCTAACAAATAAGAAGTGGGTTAGGCGTCATTTGTCAAATGACTCAGCTTGTCCACAATGCAGCATAGAAGAGGAATCTACCTCGCATGTTTTAAGAAATTGCCTTGTAGCGAAAGTGATTTGGACCAGGTTACTTCCAAATGGTAATACTGGGTGGTTTAATATTTCTTCCATAATTGAATGGTTTTTACATAATTTGAATAGGTGCAATTGGCCAGTAGATGGAATATCGTGGGGTGTAAACTTTGGACCATATATTGGTTCTGTGAAACCTCGACTTTCATAGACATGCAGCGGAGGTAGACACGATGAAATGGATTAAGGGTAGTTTCGTCATTTTCTGGGTGAGCTTCTAGAAGTGGGTTTTTCTAACATTATTAAGGTCTAAATAGGCCTAATAAATAAATGAATGATGTATATAATAATGAAATAAGTGAAAAAAAATATAAATAACGATAATTTTCACTGTAGGGGTAAAATGGTCATTTTGGGTCTCAGGTCTAAAATTTTAAGTTTTCATGAACCCGAGTACCTCTAATCTATTATGGACCTTTTCTTAGTGTCAAAAGAGTAAAAAGTTTGAACCAAGTGGAAGAAGAAGGCAAAGTCAACTATTGAATGTCATTTTTGTAAATAAAAGGAACTTTAGTCAATTATAGGATAAATATAAAAAACTTCTAGCACCTTCTTCTTCTTCTTCCCATCTCTTCTCTCCATTTCACATTCTTTATCTTCCATGGAAGCCTCCTTAAAAAAAAAAAAAACCTCCATGACTTTCTCAAACTAAACCCCAATTTTCTTGCTTTTGTGTACCTTTTCACAAAGTCCTTTGTGCTCTTTTACTCTTCCACCTTAAAACTCTCAAAAGTCTTAACTTAACACTTTCTTTCACTAGCTAGGTGTTTTAGAGAGAGAATGAGAGACTTTCTATAATAGCTTGGGAAATTTTGAAAAGGAATTCAATTACAAATCTACCAAGGTGAGTAATGAAATTGAGTTGATTTTTGAGTTATTGAGAATGGCTAGTGGCTAGATTTGTGAGTGTTTTGTAGTTGAGGGTGTTTATTCATCTTTAGTGTGACTATAATAGTGAAAATAAATATCCACTTAATGGTAATTAGAAGCTAGCTAGGAATAACTAGTAAAACATGATTTAGGAGATAACCTTCAAAATTTATAGTTATGTGAATTGAGTTGATTGTGATGCTATTGTGTGTGATAGGTTCCAACAAGGCCTCACACCTCCACACAGTGCATTAGTCAAAGTTGGAGTCGACCCACAAGCATTAACAAAAACATGTGAGTTAACTTGCATTAAAAATGTTTTGGAATAAATGATTATGTGCTTGATTGACCCACTTGAAATATTTTATTGGTTTTTCTTTAAAATTGCATGGGAACAAGCCCTTGATGAAATGATGTGTGTTGTGAATGTGTAATATGATGAATCTTTATGCTCCTAGATTATGTGGATATATATATGTTGTGTATGGATAGTTAATATTGTGTAATAATTATAATCGCTCATGTCCGGTGTGGGAGTGCACGTGCCGGCGATGACGGGGTGTGAGAGTGTGAATGATGATATTACTTGTGCGCGATGTGGTTGTGCGCGATGATGACTCCGGCTATGTGCGGTGTGGGAGTGCACATGAGCTGGGTGAGACAGTGGTGGTATATGTGTTTATATATGTACATATATATTTGCTATATAGAGAGGTTTGGAATTAATATGTATTTGCATTGAATATTGAATGTTGAAATTGTTAAATGCTTCTAAATTGAATTGCATTGTAGCAAAACTGGATTTTTATTGTGACAAAAATTCTTTTAACTTAATTGCCCTGTTTCTCGTTGCAGCGAAATTCATTCTCGTTGCAACGAGAAACTCTCGGGTGCTGAAAAATTTCATGGCTTGGGTTTTCACTGCAACGAAAATACATTCTCGCTGCAGCGAGAAACTCTCGGGTGGTTAGGTAAAAATGCTGCCTAAATTTTAGCTGCAATGAAAATGCATTCTTGCTACAACGAGAAACTCTGGGGTTGTTGGTTCAAAATTTTACCCTGAAGTTCGTTATAGTGGAAAGGCATTCTCGCTGCAACTACATTGCAATGAGAATGCCTTTTCGTTACAACAAGATTCGTTCTACTATGCTTGTTGTGCTTGAACTTTATTGTACTTTCACTCTTTAACTTCTTTATTAATCATGAATTTTTCAATACTAAGGCACTAAATAATCAAGAGTTTAATTAAGGGGTTTTAACAAGAAATTGAGCTAAATTGCAGTGTTTTGAACATAAGAGCATCATGTTTTCTAAAACTTCTTGTATTAATACTTGTTCCCTTCTTATATTCACTTACTGAGTTTATACTCATTCTTTTAAACTTCATGTTTTCAAACTCAGAGGCAGTTGGGACCTAGACTGAGGCATTCGCGTGCATTCACTCTTTGGTAGGTATTTTGGCATTAAGTAGTCGTACCCTCACGCAAGGTCACTCCGTTGGTCGTCAGGAGTCTTTTGCATGTGCAATGTACATTAGATGTGAAGTGCTAAGATTATTTTGCAAATGATATATGTATATTTGGATGGATGATTCCATTATGAGATGGTAATGAATGACAATTCTTTGGATAATACAAATATAAATATTTGGTCACTATGTTATATTATCAAAATTCGTATGGTTGAGAATTGTGGTTTAGAAATGGTGATGCATGATTGATGAAATGATGAACTCGATTATATATAGAGGCTTGTTTGGGCTTAGTGGGCTATGCCTATTGGGCCCATGCATTGGTCATGGCTCGAGTTTTAAGTTGTGACAGGTTCTTATGGAAATGGAGAACTATGTTTCTGTTCTAAGGCAAAAGAATACCAATAGAAAGTCGTTTGACCTTGATTAAGAGTTTTTCATTAGCAACTCATAATTCTTATCTGGTGGCAACAGATTATATTAATTCTTCCAACCCTAGATGTGAGAAAATAGTGGTAGGATGGTTGGCTCCATAAGTAGGGTGGTGTGTTCTTCATACAGATGGGGCACATAGAGGAAATATGGATTAAATAGCTGCAAAAGGAAGCATAAGAAGTTCAACAAGGGAATGGCTAGAAGGTTTTGCAATGAAACTGGATAGACGAAATGCATACCACGCGGAATTGTGGGGCGTCTATAGAGGATTAAGGCTAGCATGGGAATTGGGTTTCCGCAAGATTGATCCACAAATTGATGACTTGTTAATGGTTAATGTCATTTCTTCACAACAGACAAATCCATATGTCAACTCGGACCTAATAACCTACATCAAGATGCTTCTTCACAAACAATGAGATGTCCATATAAGACATAAATATAGGGAAAGGATTGTTTTAATCGATTTTATGACAAATATGAGATTTTCTTTAAAAGAATCTCATTTGTTTTATAATGAAGCTCGTATGACATGTTAAAGGTTTGTCTCCCCCTATTGATTTCAATACAAATAAATTCCTTCCCAAAAAAAAACTAAATTTACTATAATAAGAAAAAAAATTAATTAGAACAAAGGACAAATGAGTAAAATCAAATATAAAAGACCAGAACAAAAGGGTAACCTTTAAATATCGTTAAACCGGTGATAGTCGGTCTAAACGAAGCCACGATAAAAACTCATCCCACGCTTTAAATATTTTATTTTCTAGGGTTAGCGGATTTTGGGAATTAGGATTTTCTTTTCTCTGAAATTTTCCAAGGACCAGAAAAATTCGAAGATGATCGAGGTGGTGTTGAACGACCGGCTGGGGAAGAAGGTGCGCGTGAAGTGCAACGACGACGACACGATCGGAGACCTGAAGAAGCTGGTGGCGGCCCAGACGGGTACCCGATCCGACAAGATCCGGATTCAGAAGTGGTATACGGTTTATAAGGATCATATTACCCTTAAAGATTACGAGATCCACGACGGCATGGGCCTCGAACTTTACTATAATTAGGAAAAAGGGTTGATAGGTATTTTTATTTTTATTTATGTAATTTTGCGTGGTTGCTGTGTGAAGAAGCTTTAACTTTATGTGTGGATGTTATATAATTGTGGATGATGGTATTTACTATTTTCTAGTACTTTTTAAGAAATTTTAAGGGAAGAATTGTTAAATTTGTGGTTCAAATTAGTATATTAGAAAGTTTTTTATTTTAGTTAATAATTTTTTAGATATGGTGGATTGGTTGATTTGAGGCACTTGCTTTTGCATGTTTAAGCAATTTAGTATTGTTTTTATTGCTCAAAACTCCAATTTACATGTGAAATTCAGTTGAACAAATTAATTCTGTGTGAATGCTTATAGCTAGTGGGTAGAATCAATTTGAGGTTTTGTGTAAAAGTCCAAAGCTCTAGTAGCTTGACTTGGACTTGATTTGGCACTGCTTTTATAGCTGAAAATTGGGGTAAAAGAAGTATGATTTGGATCAATGGCGAAAGCAGGTAGAGTAGAATTGTATTATCTTGTTTCGTATTCCTTTTGTGGTCAAATTTAATGTTTGTGATCAAATATAGTTTCAATTGCATTACTAGCTGAGACTTTAAGTTAATAACTTTTATGTTCAAAACTTGCAACATATGAGTTTGTAAAATCTCGACTGGTTGATGCAAAGCTGTGAATTCATGCCAGTGTTAGATTAACAGCCTTTTCCTTCGTCTGAGTGGTTCTTTTCACGGTCCTATCAAGTTCTCCATGCAATTTAGAGCCCCATAGATATCAAGGTTTGATGACTTGATAGGGTTCCAAGAGAGGGCAGCTCTGCATCTCGATCTAACTGGTTTTGGTTTGTTAATATTTGAAATTGGAACTTGCTGAAGCTCATTGCTATATATGAAGGCAAAAGTAGTAATTTCCACTGGGGACTTTCTCTTTTCCGCCAGAGTTTTTTAATATCAATGTTCCTGCTACACCAGATTGCCCATGCTAGTGGGAAAATTCCAATCACCATCTCCTGCCTCATCTGTACATGGTACAACCCCATGGGCCAATCCAGTATATGTTCAAGGCCTGAAGATAATCTGGAAACTTTCCATTCTTCAGGTCTCTTTTGCCCATAAACAATCTCTTAAAATCTTAGGCTTGAGACTTCCATGATTGGTGGTTTCGAATCTCTTCTTTCCTTCAAATTTTTGTCACATGTAAGAGTAAAATCCGCGTATTCTTCAAGCCATACACACAACTCCATAATTATATGTGAGAATATAAGGATCAGCATTGTTATGAAAAATCGTAAGCAAGTAGTCCTAATCAACTTCTGGCCTTCAAATGTCTTCTCGACAGCACGGTCTAGTCAAAGTTGTCGTGTTGTTTGTTTGGCGTATTTGTTCTTTTTGGGTAAAGAGTACACCGTTGCTATCTGAGATATCATTTTTTTCTTACTCTTTGTTATGCTTTGAGCATTCATAGAGGCAATAGATGATCCTAGGTATAACTACATCTAAAAATGATAAAAGTTACCGTGTAAATGCTAAACAAGCCTGCCCATGTTTGAGCTCGCTTCTAAAAAAAAAAAAACTCAGACGAGTTAAATATTTCAAAGTTGTTCACAAAATGCTCTATTCGTTTACAACCCTAGAGCTGAAGCCTTGCAATCGATCTTTGAATGGCTACTTGTTGTTGGGCACTTTGTGGTGAAAACTAGTGATACCTGCTTCACTTCTCATTCTCAAACCATTTTTATTATTATTTTTTCTACTTCCATTGTTGAGCCCACTTAACTCAGAGCTGCAAATGCGTTCGGTGCAGGTTTGGCTAAGCCCATGATTATGGTTATTAGGGTTGTAATCTTAATCAGTGACCCAAGTCTAGAGGGGTTTTCAAACTCCAAAGAGTGATTTTGGGCTTGATGACATAAACAACTAGGGCTGTACCCAACGATTTGGCACTTGAGAAAGGAGGTGTAAAGTTGAGTTCCTTGATATGGACAGCTTCTAATTGCTTCAAAAATTGAAGTTAGATTCTTAAGCCGAATATCCTCCACTTTTGCCTAAATGATCAGCTGGTTAATAGACAATATGGCTTATACTAAAGTTTTTTTTCTTTTAAAAAAGGAGATTCATCAATAAATATTAGGAGAATACTAAATGGTTCGAAATTACGATAACAGAAATAATGATATATAAAGGTAAATAATGTTAATTTTAAAAATAAAGCATAATACTTAAATAAGTTTCTAAATTATTCAAAAAAATTTAAATAAGTTTTTATTCTTTTATTGCATTCAATCAAACTCTTATACTTTTATTTTAAATCAAATAAACTTTTATAACTAATGATTGATTAATTGTAATTAATCAAAATGTCACTTGTCATTTTATATTCACATGATATTAACATAACGTTGATCTAGAGAGTAAAAAATATCACGTGATCAATTATTATATCAAATTAACATATTATGTCATCATCATTATGATATGTCTACATGTCGCATCATCATAAATTATAATATGTTAACATATGACGTTAGCGTCATGCGGTATAAAATGACAAATAACATTTTAACTGAACCAATCATTAGTCATAAAGATCTATTTGACTCGAAATAAAAATATAAAAACTTATTTGATTCAAAAGAAAAGTATAAAAACTTAATTAAACGTAACAAAAATATAAAATTATTTAATTTTTTAAATAGTTTAAAAATTTTTTTAAATATTATACCTAAAAATAATTATTACTATTCTCGATCATTTACCATTTTCCTTTTAACTATTGTTTTCATGTTTTGTCCTTGACAAAAACCAAAACTCATTAAACAGAAATCAAATTAAGACAATTAATTGGTCCAAATCTTGACGGTGTGATTGTGTTTTCGCATGCCACATTGTTTAATTGCGTATGCATAGGAAACTTAAAAGCAAGTAGGAGATTTTTCAAATCCCATGTTGGAAGTAGTATAATTTTCCTGGGGGTTGACTCCTGGACATGCATATATATAAAAATCAATGGGAGTTCTTGGATCCTGCTCACTGATACCAAACATTAAACATCATGTTGCCAATTTCATGCTATAGAAATCCACAATGAGTTACCACATTCAACGCTTTCTCTAACCTAATAATTACCATTTATAAAGTGTTGACAATTGTTTCTTTCTTTTCTCCTTTCTTCAATAAAACTAACCCTATCTTTTTCTTCTAGAAAATGAAAGTTTATAATTAAAATACCAAATTAGTTCATACAGTAGATTTAATCTCTTTATAATAATTTGTCAAAATTAAGTAATGATGCAATACAAATGTGGTACCAATAATGAATTCAAGATTTTATACAAAAAGTGATTAAAGAGTAATCATATAAGATTATAGATCGAATCAATAATTTCATTCGGAGTAAAAATTAAAAAACTAAAAAATGAGAGCCGCCTCTCCTCGTCATCACTTTCAATCTACTCCTGTGTGGTACTACTCTATTGCTGACGCGATCTTTTTATTTTTTTTCTAAATTTTTATTTTGAATTCAACTTTCGGTGGAGACATGGATGGTTCTCTGTCAAATTGTTCTCTATGTTTTGTTTGAAAAGATAAAAATGAGAACAAATTTAGTTTTCTGTGTGCCCATCTTGATCCAAGAGTTGCAAACTTTCAATGTCAAAGCATGCCAACCAATTTACTTGTCTAATCTTCTAGTAATGTTTTGGTGTCCTATAGAGCACATGTGACATGTCTTAAGTGTGTGTGTGTATATAAATAGTAAATTAGGTACATTCTACTGATTTAGGTAAAACCATAATGATAAAAATTTTTACCTTTAATTTAACTAAAAAATACTAATTAAATGAACCGAATCAAAACATAAAATACCTTCAAAATCAATATTTTGTTTCACAAAATGATTATTCTATTTTTTGTTATATAAGAAAAATGATCAAGGTAATAAGAATTCTTACCCGGCTATTCAAACTCATTATATGGGAATTGACTTAATTTTATGTTGATTTATTGATTTATTTTATTATTAGATTGTAATTATGATTTTTATTGATACAAAGAGAAAATTGTAGATATTATTAGGCAATATCTCAACCACCATATACAAAGACACCCACGGTTTTTAGCCCTAAAAATCAAAACTTCATTATTCAATATACAACCTCATATAATCAACAAATGTTCCATTAAACTATCTTTAATAATGTCTAAGTCAAAAATGAGTATTTACAATAATTAAAAAGAGTTATATACAATGACAGAATCAAAGTGGTGATGACCATCATCGTTTAATTTTTTATTTTTTTATTATAATATATGTAAAATTTAAAATATATAAATTTATAATTTTTTATGATTACTCTTTAATAGCTTTTCATATAAAATTCTTAATTTCTCAATTATAAATATAAGCTAACGAATGGGAAATTAAAGAGAAAAAAGCACGATAATATCAGGAGAAGTTCAATTTTTTTTTTACAAGAGAGATTGAATATTGGTCAAATTAAAATTATTTTTGTGATGTGAGGAGTGTGTCACTTTGAACATAAAGAGTGGGGCCAGCATTCCTTGAGTCACGAATCTTTGTCTGCCTTGTGCAATTCCAAGTGAAGCCAGTTCAATGCCTTGCCTGTTTGACCCTCCACTCTTAACCCCAGCTGGTTAACCCCAATTTGGCTTTTTATTAAACCAGATTCAAATCCCAAAGGGATGTGTTGTTCATGGTGTTGTCTACCACAAGAGTCAAACTTTCATGGTTGGAAATTTTGTTGAAACCTTTTCTTCAATTAAAAATATCCCCCAACACTAATTTGGTTGGTTGTGCACTTGTGCATGGATTTCACCACATTGTTTATGATTTTTTTAATTTTTTTTTTAAAAATGACACAACATAACAGCACTATCTCGATATTTTGAATTAAGACGAAAGATCAAGTTATATCAATGTAAAAATTATTAATTATTACATAATTTTGTACCCAAACCTAGTTACAACAAATGGTTGCTAAAACCACAATTGAGTTAAAAGAAACCATACACTTTGAAGCAAAAATAATGCAAGTTACAAATTTACAGTGACAAAGTCAAAGTCGAGATGAAAGTGTAATCGTCATCTTTTAATTTTTATTTTTTTTATTATATATCTAATTTAAAATATACAAATTTATAATCTTGTTTGATTACTTTTAACTATTTATCATGTAAAATTTTCAATCTATCACTGTTAATTAAATATTTGTTTTATACCTTTTCAAGTGAAAAGTAATCTCATCAAGTGCATGTGAAAGAGAGAGAGAGAGAGAGTGCATGGCTTGTGGGGTAGTTGACTTTGGTTAAACTGTGTTTTTAATTACGAGAGATGTATGTGCTTGTCTTTGCACATCCGATGCCTTGAGACACGGCTTGCCTCGTCCCTCCCTCCCTCCCTCCCTGTTCTGTCATCATCTCAATACAAATGGTTGTATGTTAGGTACATATATATATTTTTAATAATAATATTTTTTATATACATGGTTTAATAATAAGAGAGAAAGAGAAATAAGTGAAAAAAAAATTTCATAAAGTCTAATAATAATTGATATTCATAAAGAATCATAAAAATGAAGTGCCCAAACTTTCCAATAAACTAATTGACTAATATCTATTATCAATTTATTGAAGTCTGGTCCCAAAATTAGTGATTTTTTCTCCTTTATATTTTTTTAATTGGGTTTTTTGTAATAAAATATCGGGTTCAATTGTGTTTAAAAAAATTTCATATATGCAATCTTCGAGTCTTAATTTTTAAAAAAAAATTATGAAGAGTCTTATATAAGGTTTTTTTTTTTTTCTCTGTCATTGATTACAGACACGTGTATACAACAGAAATTCCGCAGTCTTCATGCTTCATTACACAACATGATCAAATTTCAAAGCCACCCCCACCTTCCCCTGTAGTTTGGTCAACATAGGATCCAAGTTTTACTGTCTAAAATATTGACATGTCTTAGCTCTCAGAACCTCATAGCCTTCAACCCAAGACAAGTCCCTTTCCTATTGAATCTCCCACCAGATCAAGGATGGCAACTTAAAATATAAATGATTTAAGGGATTTGAAAATTGCTCATTCAATTTAGTCCATGCACTAAGTATTTTCTCTGTGCTTCCCCAAGCAGCATGGTTCCCACTAAGTGTGAAACAGATAACCAGTTTCTAAGCAAGGATCTGGGGTTTGGTTCTTATCCCCATCTGAGAAGTTTCAGACAGACATGACAAACAAACAAGCAGGGGGGTTAGGTTAGGATCTCTAGAAATTGTGTGCAAGTATTACATAATAAGACATGGACAAGAGGGTCCAGAGAAAGTGTGCTTTATCTGTCTTAACCTGAGAGAAGTGATTCAAAATCAAAGAAACGGCCAGAGAAAGCTAATAAAGACATTCCAACCTAGGCAAAAGAAATGTCTCTCCCTGTTGTATAAACAAATATAAATCCAGTTTCAGTCTAGGTCTAGGGTTCTCTTGAATTAAGTTATTAAAACATTGACTTTGTGGCTTGCTAGAAAGTTAAAAATCTAAGATCCTTTACGCTAACAACAGGTGGTTAATGATGCTTTGTCTTATTCCTGCCAATGTTCAAAAAAGAACACGCTATCAGACTAGGACCATCCAATGTTCAGACTGACAGAGGCTACCTCATCATATTGAAATATGGTTTTCTTTGCTTAGCAAAGGAAAAGAAACAAGAAACAAACAAAGAGTTGTACGACTTTTTAACCATGGTCCACATACATTGAAGCAACCAATTAGGAATTCTACGTACAACATGCCTCTACTGAATCAAATGTCAGAAACTCCATGCTAAAATGCACAGGAAGAAGCTGGCAAGAATTCTTCTATGAAACAAAGAAATTTGACAAATAACTTGGCAGGTTAGCAACCATTACTGGTCTTGAAGTCATCTTGATAGAGCGAAAAGTATTCTCCATTTCTTCGGTAGATATGCATACAAAGCCCTAAGTAGGAACATTTATTCAGCACTCTGCAGCCCTAAACTCCATACACAGCAAAAAGGCTGTGCTTTTTCTGTTATAAGCTTACAGTTTCTAGGACTCGAATTAGAAATTAAGACAAAGGAAATGGATCCTTTTCTCTCCAAAGAAAAGTTTAAGCTAAGCAACAAAATGTGGTTTACGGTATCACAAAAATGGGTAAAGTGGATCTTTCTCACAACTACCCAAGAAGAAATGAAATGAAAAGCAAAACCAATGACTTGGAAACTGTACAATTAGTGAAAAATGCTTGATCTCTATCTTCCTACGTTGTCACTGCCTGAATCCATGAGAATTGTTAGCCTCCTTGCCGTCTTCAGAAACTCACTGCAAAACATAAAACAATAAGAAAACATTATTAACATCTGACAAATCAAAAGCAAATGTTTAGCAAGCAAAAGGAAGTGATGCTAAAGAACAATTAGATTACCTGAAGGGCTCATCTCCTGTGTGTTTAACAGAACCAGCAGCATCGCAGTAGAGCACACTGCTCAGCATCTCTGAACTTTCTATACCAAACATGTTGGCCAGCTTCCCATGCAGCTCTTCATATGATCTAAGAACCGAAAGATCAAGGGTTCTACCCACATTCTCTGATTCCATAAACACTTTACAATGACCAGTCTCCAAGCCGAGATCAGATCTTTGATGCTCTTTGCACCAAGGAGACGCTTCCTCTGAAGAATTTTCCTGAGCGTTTTGATGTAATGCAGATCCAGAGCCATCAGAAGAAATTGCAGTCTTCTCTGTATTCCCATCAGATGAACTGTTTCCAACTGTATCACCCGAGAAGCTCTGGGAAGCCTGCTGCTCACTGAAAATGAGTTGACCAAACAATAAAATATGAGGTGTCTTTACTTCATTGCTTTCTTTCAAACTCTGGGTAGGATTTCCCGTTGTAAGCATGCAAGATATATTCTTTTTGTTCACATGGTCACTAGACAAGTTGTCATTGGAGATTCTAGTTGGCGGGGCAGTATGATCAAGTTGCTGTAAACCAAGCGGAAACAGTCCCAACTGCAGCTTGTTGGAGTGGAGATCTGATGAAGATAACCCGAATGGTGCATGCCTGGCTCCCTGTATGCCTCCAGGAATGTTGTCTGTAATGCAACATACGGGGCTGCTGGACCTGAGAGAGTTGCCAGAGAATGATGGCATTGGAATTTGGCTAAGTAAGGAAAAGTCTGGGTGTTGTGGAAGTCGCATCTTTTTCCTAGGTGGTGAGAAAGGATTAAGATGGATTGCTGGTATGTTTGAGACCAATTCAACCAGCCATGGGCTAACACGCTTCACATTATGGAGTAAATCTGGCTCATCCCATGCTACCTGAAAGATGTTAATTCAAGAAGAAGAAATTAGAAGCAAAACTATGAGCAGAAGATAAAGCTTAGAAAATAACATATGAGAATAAATTAAATTCTGAAGGCCACTAATGAAGAGCATAGCATTGCTAAAACAATAACAACACATGGAGTTAAACTATGACCATAACATATGAGAATGGTAAAATACCTGCAGAAGACGCCATGGAGAATTAGGCCAACGGATGGGATCAACAACCTGAACAGAAGATATTGTTCCCATGAACCAGCTAATCCGTGAAGAGTCCTCAGTTTCAAAAGCCATTTTGAACCTCATCCCAGGATACCATTGGATTTGCATTGCTGCTCTAATTGATGAGGCCTTCACGCAGAACTCTGGAGTGCTTGCTCGTGGATAGTAAACAACCTCAAAGGGCTGCCCATTGGCTGCACAAGTCGCAGCTTCAATAACAGACTCAACTCTTACTTTTCCCCTCATATCCCCATTAGAGTCCTTCCTCATCGATTTACTCTCATCCTCCCTAAAGAATGGAGAATAACCCCCAAATTGTGAACCAGAGCTTCCACCCCCTGAATTCCACCCACATGGATACTCATGTCCACTCCCAATTCCTCTCTTTGCCCTACGAATTCCCACACAAAGATCTCCGTTCTCTGTTCTGAGAAACACAATTGAATCACCAGCCACAAGCTTCTTCTGATTCACAAAATTACTCCACCCCGTCGTCAAAAGATGTCGACGAGGTGTCCCCCTGTATATATGCCTAAATTTCCAAACCTCACCATGGACATCCTTGGCAAGAATGGTCTGAACAGGAGGTTCTGCATTATAATCCAGCCTAGGAAATATAGTCTCCGCACAATAGCGTGGAACAGAGAAACCCCCACCATTATTAGCATCAGATTGAGTCAATGTCTTAGCAAAGGAAGCTGGTTTCTCAGGATTCTCCATCCCAATATTTCCATCAAAACCATCATCTTCATACCCAAAATCATTTTCTCTCGAAGGGACCAACATAATTTTAGAATAGACCTCATCCGTTTCAGGATCTGCCATATACTTAACAGCAGCAATTCGACATAGAACAAGTGAAGGAATCAGAAGACTCCCAAAATCTACACTCCCATTGGCATGTTCAGCATGACCCTGAGGGAAGTAGAACACCTTGGTGTTCACTGATGGCATTTGTACCATGCCACCAGCACAGGCATGCCACAGTTTAGGATCTAAGCATTTTTCTGAATTCTTCAAGAGTTCTTTCCTAGAATCCATAACTGTGATCATCTTCCAATTCAGGTGGTCTAAAGCATACAAATAACTACACGTCCTTTGCTCTGTTTTCTCACTTGATGATTATTCTGCTAGTACATGAAAATTAAAAGTATCTTTAGCAAAACAACCAACTTTTTTTATATATAAAATCTACCCAAAAAAACAAAAATTGTAAATAAAGAATGATAAATTTATATATTTTTTCTAGTACAGAAATATTTTTAATCAATACACTACATAAATGGCAGAAAATTAATACAGAACTAAAAAGCAACCAAATGAAACAGATAAATTAGCTGATATTGAACAAAACTGAAAAAGAAAAAAAATACAAAACAAAGAAAAACAGAATTTTTCATAGCTATATTACACCATATGTTCCAGAGACACAAAAAAAAAAAAAAACCATTCAAAGAATTCACTTGAAAGAAAAAAGAGCAGACATTAAAGAATTAAAAGACCTTACCTTTTGAACAAAAGGAAGTATTTTTCCACGAAAAGAAAGACAACCCAGATTAAAATGAACCCAAATAAGCACAACAATGCAGGAAACTCAAACCTTTACGGCCAAAACAAAAAATAAGATATATCTCAATTAAAGAGAGATATATCAATCAAAGACTCTGAGAAGGAAAAGAAAAGAAGAGAAAACCCAGTTTCAACAAAACAAAAAAGCAGGGTCTTTGAGTTAAGGGAAAGTGAAGAGAGACTGAGAGAGTTTTAAAGAAGAAGAGAAAAGTAAGAGGAGAGATTTTTTACAGTGAAAGTTTTTGTGTTGTTGCCGACCAGAGGACTGTGGAGAGACTAACAACTATGAATGAGGAAAAAATAGTATAAGAAAAAGCAAAGAGTTTAATTTATTAATTATTAATTTCCTTTTAGGATCGAGAAGGAAAAAGGAAGATTTTTCTTTTTTCTTTTCTTTTTGAGTGGATATGGATTGTAAAAAGTCCAAGATCAAAGACAAATTCAGGTGATTTTGCTTTTCTATTTTTTCCTTTGGCTTTTCTTTTCCTGCCTTTTTCATTTTTTTTCTTTTTTACTAGTATTAACTCTTCTTCTTTTACTTTTGTTTTTTATTTGTTGGGTTTCTTTCCCACTCTACTCTCTATTACCCAAGCGTGAGTTACACCTGTTCAATCCCTTTTTTCCATTTGGGTCTCCCAATTTTGCACTAAATTTTAGGTGAAATTCCTAAGATTTTCAATGAAATCAAACTATCAAAGTACCCTATAGAACTTACTTATTATAGTTATTTTATGCAATAAATTGATGATAAAGTTTAGTTTATTAAATATGGTAATTAAAATTTTAATAGTATATAGATAACATGGATCGAGTGCATAAACATCTAAATTTTAAGTGTTAAATGACTTTATTTATAAAAAACATTATTTATTACATTTATATTAATTAAATATATACATTCGATTCTCAAATACTAAAAAATTACACTCGAATTTAATTCGAGACATAAAAATATATACATGATATAAGATTAAATTGAATGGTAATTTATATATTTGAGTATTTGACTCATTAGTTGATATATGATCTCTTATTTAGAGAGTAAAATTTAAATTTTTTTAATTAAAAAAATTAAATGATAATTTATTAAAAAAATAAAATAAAAATGAAAAAAAACAATACCTTAAATGTAAGTCAACGAGCACATGATTGTGGCCTCATTTTGACAAGAGTGTCTACCACGCGACAGAGAAGCAAGTGGAAACATATCCCCTACAAATCAGAAAAGGAAACATCCAAATAATAAAAAAATAAACAGAGAATTTATTTTTATAATTAAATAAATCTGTGTTCAATTAAATATTTGAATAATCCCAAAAAATAATAATTTTTCACCTTTTTCATATCACGATATTTTGCTGGAAGATATCACGAGTTTCATGTACTCTGAAATCAAGGCTGACTACAGTTAAAGTTTTCATCTTGTCCGAGGCCCTAACTCTTCGGGGCTAACCATGGTTAATTAACCTTTTTTTTTTTGTTAATCAGGTTTAATCAATCCAATTAATTAACCATGGTTTATGTTCATTGGTCAACACCATGACTCTTCTTCCACTGGCTGTTAAATGTGTTTCCTGATCTTTTGGTCTTAGGGACAAGATTTGATCCTTGCCACTCGGTTGGATTAATTTAACATAAATTAATAAAAAAAATTTACTTAATCTACAATGTGAAATTACAAATTTACCCTTCAAATTAGGGTTTTTCTCTTTCGATGCTTTCTAAGTTTAGAGCATGTTTAAGCTTTAATTAAATAAGGCCTCAAAGCTTCACAACTCTCTTGATTATGGCTTTGAATTTTGATACTCCTTTGAATAATCAACGGGTTTAAAAATCTTATTTTTAGACCTTTTGATTAAATAAATATATAAATTGAGTTATCGTACGGTTAAATATGAGTTTAGTAATAAATTATTTTGATCAAGCACATAATTACCCTTAGACTTTTTCAATAGGATATTTTGTCTCAATCTGAGTTAAAGACGGATGTGCTAATCTTTGATTAAAGGATAGAGATTAAAGCGAGATAGTTTGCAAGGATTAGGGAATTACGTTGGCAATATGATGCTGACATTGAGATTAAGGACAATTTAATCTGTTTGATTACATGCGTTGCATGAAAAAGCCAAATTATTCGGCACTTGATTAAGACCTTGGTCGGTCTACTTTTGGGGTTTCTTTTTTTTCTTAGGCTGCCAAAATTTGAGGCAACAATGCAAAAAAAAAAAAAAGGTTTTTTGGTACAATTTTGAATGTGCATTTTGGATTAATTGAGTTCTAACCTCATATTAGGGTTAGAGATGAATTAATGAATTATGTTATTTTTTATATCAAAAAAAAATTATTAGGGTTAGAGATGAATTGCGAATAATATTATTTTCAGTACAAAAAAAAAATTAGGGTTAGAGATGAATTATGAAATAAAACCAAAAGTAATGATTATTGTCATATTTTTTTCAATTTATTTACTTCAAGAACAAATTTTCCTATTCCTAAAGGCTAGAACATGAACTTAATCTTTTCTAAATATTAATTGTTTGATACAGACCGGATACCAATCTATATAAACTATAAATGAACATTTAAGATGGCAATGGTCATGGGGAAAAGGTGAGCCATTGCCATGCACCTCTATGTTCAACTTTTTTTTTTTTATTTTGCTAAATAATTTTGTCAATAAAAAAATAAATATGTTTGTGTGTGTTTTTTTTGTTTTAAAATATTATAATTACAAGTGCGATTTTTACCCAAAAAAAACATAAATGATTAAAATTGAATAATTTCAAGGAATATTCTTAGTAATTTCATTTTCTTCCTCAATTTCCCTCTCACATTTTTTTCCTCAAAACAAAAGTGAAGTGAAGGGATAATCTCACAAAGTCATAAAAACATTCTGGACAATATCATAAATAATCCAGAGCAATAAGAAAGTGACCCTTTAACCAGACATTAGCTACAAATAGGCATGAATGGATCAGACAGAAACAGTTGGAGAGGAAACAAACATTGAAAATGACACCAATCTTGTCTTGCCCACCTACATCCATGCCCTCTCCTCTCCCAACAGAACTTGACCCATCAATTTAATTAATTTTTTCAAAGTGAACCTCTCCTCTTCTTTGTAGGTGGGCTTTTTCACTAACAAGAATTATATAAACAAAAAAATAAAATAAAATTGGTGGGCTCGCTTCTTTCCCTTACCCTCTTTTGTTTCTTTTTTATTTATTTATTTATTTATTTATTTTGCTTAGACTTCACACCACCCTACCCAGTCCTATCACTAAATGGATTGTCTTCTGGTTGTCTTTCTTGATGTGGGCCTTCTGACAAATTCCAATTTACACTAGACAAATTTTACCTATGTCCTTTGCAATTAAATGTTTTTAATTTCCCCTTCTATTTCTATTTTCTTTTGTGGAAAATTAACCTCTCTAGAGAAAATTTTGTAGCCAATGAAATGCACATCCATTTCCTTTCACTGATTTGAGATGATAATTTCTTTTTAGTACAGTTTGAGCATTCATTGAGCATTGGACTATACAAAAAATTATAGGGATGCTGATGGGTATTTGTAATCGAATATTTTACATTACTCAATTCGATTAAATAAAAGTAGAGATTTTATAATTGAATTCGGATAATAAGGTTATTACTCATAACGAGTTCAGGTAATTATTTTTAAAATAAATTTTAATTTTATATATTAGTATTATTTATAAATTCTTGATAATTAATGTAATACTTATTAAAATTAATTAATTATCCTAAATATGATTTTAAATTTTAAATATATTTATGAACTAATTTTTATTTATTAATTTAATTTTTATTATTACTATATATAAAAATTAATTTAAATTGAATAATTATCGGATACGGATATTTAACAAATAGTATCTACAATATATGGATACGAGATTAAGTAATAATTCAAAAAATTAATCGAGTATTTATAGGATTCGAATGCCTTATCTAATAATAGAATTTAGATTAGAGTATTTTAAAAATAATAGGTACCCTACTCATTTACATCTCTGATAAATTTAATTGGTGAGTAAATAAAGGTTATATTAACTTTTAACTATTTTGGCCGTGCAATGATCGTAATTGGTGACAAATAAAATGTTTAAAATTAAACTAAAAATCAACGCATGTGATGATTAACACAACTAGCGCAATGGAAGTAGTTTGTTTTGTTCCGATCATCTCCAAAAGCGAGTGGAAAAATGTCTATTATATACCAAACTTCTCTACCTAAATTCATTAATAATTTTACCAATTTTATATTTCTTATTAATTCTAAACAAATTCAAACTTTACTTAATATTGTATGAATTATTTGCGTCGTTTTGGATTTGATTATAACTAATTGGGAAAAAATCCTAATCAAAATAGAATTATGACCACATTTTTTTTTTAAACGAAGTGGTTAGCAATTTTCTAATAAAGCAAAAAAGCATAATATACAAAAAAAAAAAGCTCTTAAATTATTCAAGAAAATTCAAATAAAATTTTATATTTTTATTGCGTTAAATTAAACCCTTATACTTTTATTTTAAGCAAAATAAACCATTGTATTTTTTATTTTAAGTAAAATAAGCTCTTATAACTAATGATTGACTTAGTCAAAATGATATTTATTATTGTATATTATGTGACGTTGATGTGGCATATTAAAATATCATAATTGATTATGATTTGACATGTTGGTATATTATCATAATTGATAATAATATTACATACTAATTTTACATGATAACATGATCACGTGATATTTTTCACTTTTCACATCAATATCATGTCAATGTCATATGGATTGAAAATAACAGCTAACATTTTTACTAATGATAATTAATCAATTATTAATCATAAAAATTTATTTAACTTAAAACAAAAATATGAGATTTAATTAAAAGCAATAAAAAATTAATGACTTGTTTGAATATTATTGAATAATTTAAAATTTTATTTGAGCATTATGCTAAAAAAATAAAAAATGTAACTAGTACTTTGACAAAAAAGAAAATTGCCGACTCACGGTCCATGTCTCTTTCACCATGTTAATGCTTTGTTAGACAATAAATGATGAATAAAGATAAACTAATATCAACTTCTTTTATTTTTTTAAGAAATTTATTCTATGCAAAATTATTATTACGTGCTTTTAACGAATAAAATATGAAATTTAATTACAAAATTTGATATCAAAATATTGGCAAAAAAAGTGTGTTGCGTCTCAGTATCTAATCAAAATGATATTTTCAAAGAAATTTGTCATTAATTTTTATACTATACACATTTAATACTAATGGAAAAAGTATGATAAATATGAGAAGAACAATTATTTTTTCTTTGTTAAAAAAATAGAGGGTTTATATTTGATGTGTTGATAATTAAAGTAAATTATTAATATTTAATTTTAAGTCTCTAAAGATTCATGATTTTATTTTATTAATGAGATGGTAATATTTGGTGAGTTGATAATATATAGAAACTATACTTTGTTAATACATAAAATATAAACTTAAAAATATATTAATTTTTTATATATTAAATAAATTTCTTGAAAATTTGATCACAAAAAATATATATATTTAAAGCACACAAAAGTATCCTAATCCAAGTTGATACTTTATCCAAATAAATAAAGCCGAATTATAAACTTACCCATCATATTATTCCCAATGATTGTGAGTTTCTGACCCTACATATGCTAAATTATTAATTGATCTGCATTTACTAAGCTGAAAATTACTGATAGTAAAAATTAACCTTCTGTCTTTTTGGGTCCTTGATTTAATCGTAGCCGTTTGTCACTGTTCATAACTGACAAACACGTCACATTAGCAGTCACTGCCACGGCCGGTTCTGGTAACTTACATACAACCGGCCACGCTAGCGTGACAGTATAAAGACCAAGCTAATAGTTTAGGATTTTCCACGTGGCGGATAATGGTAAGATCTGATTAAAATTTTTTATTGATATTGGGCCCTACCGAGGTGACTGTGAGATTCTCGTCAGAGAAGGAGGTGATGGGACATGACGCGTGGGGCCCAAAAGTGGTGGGCCCATGTCCGAATCTCTGTCGTTACTTCTAGGTTGGAAGGAGAAATCTTAAACCCCAGTTTTGTCGGAAACCTTTCTTACGACTTTTTTTGTGTGTAACTTTGTCTGCTATACGCCTATAACAAGCAAAAAGAAAATAACTTTAATGAAAAATTTGGAATAATTGGCCAAATTAACGTGCAAGAGGTTAGAAATTTAACCTGCTTTGCTCGTCTTTTAAAAACATTTGGTTCACGAAATTGAATAAATAAAATAAAATACTTATTATGTGAAATAAAATAGAGTAAAATAATTATGAAATAATTTAATTTATAAAATAAAATTATTTTCCTATGTTATTCAAATATCGGGTTGATAAAAATAATTTTTGAATAACAAAAAAAATATTTATGCGATAAAAAATACTTTTTATTTTTGGGTACAACAATTTTGCTATTTATTTTTTAAGTTTGAAAATAAAAAAGTAATAAATTTGTTTGGATATAAAAAAATAATTATTTTTTAAAAAAATTATACACAAAATATATAATTTTTTTAATAATAGATGCATGATTTAATTTTTATATAAATTAATTATGTTATAAGTTATGTTATGTTTTAAATATTTATTTATTTAAATCAATAATATGATATATTTTTTTATCTTTTTCTTTTATTTTATATTAATTTTAAAAAGTAAAAAAATAAAAGCATAGCCAAATAGTTTTATCCTAGTTTTTCTTTCTTGTTCTTCTTAATTGTAACCATTTGAGGGATGAAAGGGGTTGTTAATTTTCTTTTTACCAATTTAAAGAAAAAGATATTTAATTTTTTTCAATAATAAAATACATATATTTACTATTGAATCAAATATTTAACTATTGAGAGATAAAGCTTGAGTTATAAGAAGAATTAGGATTCTTTTAGTGTTTCTTTTACCAGGATTTGCTTTACTATTTTCATTTTATTTTCTAAAAATTATTATAAAAATAAATTACATAGTCTACTTGAGCTTAGGTTAACTATTATGAGAATGTAATGAAGTTTGGACTTGATCTTCTAAATTTGACACTATTGTACAAGAAGAATGAATAATAAAGGAACAAATTTGTATTAGACTAAAAATAAATACATTGCTTTCTTCCAAAAAAAAAAAATACATTGCTAACACATAAGAATAAATTTAAACATAATTTGAATTTTTTTACACAAACAAAATTGTTTCAATGCAAAATAAAAATACTTACATTTTGGTATATGTGATCTTAAATTACATAATAAAAAATAAATTAATTTATATTTCATAAGTTTTTATTTTTATTTAAAATTTAAATTAATATCTCAAATTTTAATAGTTAAAAAATGTCATTTAAAAACCAATAGATGCAATGTTGTTGCTTAATATATTTTTCTTTTCGTTTCCTTTTAGATTTATTAAATGGGCTTGCAAATTGGCTGCTCCACGTACCCATCACCAGTGTCTCTATAAGAATACAAATACTTATCACTGAATCAAACTAATTTGATGCTGACTTGCTTATTTTATCTTTCAGGTTTAAAATGACATATTCCATTTGAGATTTGTTTTTTGGTAAATTCGTAATGTTACAACAGCATCTTCCTAAATATGGAGGTCCCAAACAAATATTCTCTTCCCAATTAATTAAAAAATTATAACAAACTTATCAATTATTGATTTACATATTTATATAAATTACAAATGTGAAGCTCAGCCATAGAGTTTGGCCTCCTTCAGTTAGGTATCTTGCCATTTTGAGTAGGAAAATTAATGCTTTGGCCTAGGGACCGCACCACTTTCTAGTAAATCCCCTAAATGCATCAATTTAGTTGACAAATTAGCTGTTAATGGAAAAAAAATGAATAATTATTTTAAAGGATTCTTTATATATTTCTTTCCCCCGCCGTTTCGAATTAATTTTTAATGATTTTCATTTTAAAATTATGTCCGAAAATATCCTTTTAATATTAAAAAAATACAAAAATTAATAAAAAAACTCTGAGTAATTTTGTTTTTAAATTAAGGTTAAGGAAAAGGTGCACGTAAAATATCACGTGCCATTGTTTTCGAAATTAATAATGATGGTCCCAATGACCCAAAATTATTCCAAGGCCTATAAGGACATCAACAAGTTGGAGGAAAAACAAAAGAAAGAGAAAGGAGTACATCAGGTAGAGATCACTCATGATGAAAAGTTTCACTAGAACCACAAAACATTTTGAGAGAAAACATATTTGTCCCTGTGTTCTTGCCCAACCCAACACTAATGTGACCACCATTGTCTAATTTCTTTGCCATAATTAATGAAATATACATTTCTACTTGAATTTCTCTTCCTTCACAAATGCATAGGGTTTGATAATGAAGTTTACTAAGCCTTTTTTTAAAAAATTTATAACATGATTTTTGTTGCATATTTATTATTTGTCAGTCTTTTTATATTTTTAAAATCTAGTGCATGTCATAATTTTTATATTTCAAAACTATGAAATTAATTTTTAGGAAAAAAACACTAAAAGTGGGTTATTATTGTAGCTAGCAAATCTTAAATTTCAAGGTTAAAATTTCTAAAGATTAATCGCTAAGAAAAGTTTTGTGAATTTGCTCGTGAATTTTAGAAATGTCATCGTTGATTTACAATATAAAACAGTTATTTTAATTTCTCAAATATAGGAAATTTCTTGGTATTTAACCTATGGAAAAGCAAAAGGGAGAAAAATTGCATCCGAATGTGGCATTTAATTGACTTTGCCATCTACTTTTTCCACTTCTAGAAGTAAAAATGAACAAGCAAAACTATGGTTCACTGCTACCTTGTTCGAGAAAATAAATTTTAAAAAATTTCCAAATGTGGCATTTAATTGACTATTTTCATTTTCTTTTCCACTTGTACACAATGTATTTTTTAAATTTTACAAGTGAATTTAGAGAGTTGTCTTGTATCTATTAAATGACTAAGTAAGTCACTATTATTAACTTGACACACTGTATCAATTATATTTATAATTAGTATATACATATATGATTTTGGGTTATACAATGAAACAAATTAAAAATGGCAAAATCAATCCAAATTCAAATTAATTAAAAAGTTAAAAGATTCAAATTCAAAAACACTCGAATTTAAAATAAACCTGAAAAAATCGAACCTAAATACCACATTCCAATGTTTACATCTTACATAAAATTTAAAATAACTTAAAATTAACTAGATATGAAATGGTTTGAACTCAAAACGGTCCAAACACGAAATTATCCGAGCCCAAAATGACTAATCTCGATCTTACTCGTTTTGCTAGCTTGTCTCATCTCATAATCTCATTCTTTCCTTGAAATTCAATCTCAAGACTTTTAAATTAAAAATTTTCAAGTTATTAAAAGCTAGAAATGTAGAGGTGTGGACAGATCGAGCTACTTACCAAGCCCTGGACATGACTCTAACCCGATCAAAAAATATTTATATAATATAGCAATATTTTTTAATATTCTAACAATAAACCTAATTATTTTTCTCGAACTCAAATATAAATTTAAATTTTTAAGATCTCAACCAACCTTTAATTAAATGTCTTTTTTAGAAAAAGAATTATTGAAACTTGTGGACAAGAATCCCTAACCTAATGACAAAGCATTGTCATGCAAATGCATGCATCAATGCTTTAATGGGATTCGGAGTTCCAATTTCCAAGTCGCAAATGAAGCATGCAGCTAGCTAGCATCCATTATTGCATGAACATCGGTTGCTTCAAAGAAAAAAACATTGATTGCAACACGTGTCCAACACATTGGCGGAGGCTGCTGACAAGCCGCGTAGGCGGCCGTGCCTGGCGGCCGGCGCCCTTTAATTGGCCATTTTGCTTTGATCTTAAAACTCTTCAACTCCCCTTTAATGCAAGTCAACTTTTTTAATTTTTTCAGCTATGCGATTGGAGGGACTTAAACTAAGCTGGATTCATTAATGAGAATGACCTGTTACTATGCCATAGAGAGCGGCCATTTAACAAGTTCACAATGGAATCTCATTAAATATCAAAGAGAGAAATGGGCGATGTTTAGCATGTTTTAATCCAAGACCCCTTGGGAATTGCCAAAAAGATTAAAAAAAAAACCCTTTTTATCATAATGGATCTACTAACATTGGTCACCTTTGAGTGCAATGACGAATTTAAAATTCTACATGAAAGATGTTAAAGGTAATTAATTGTTTGTTACTTGATTTGATTTGAGGTGATAAACTTATATATTTTAAATTTTATACATATAATAATAAAAAATTAAAAATATAGGGGTGACGGCCGCCACAACCTTTGGTCGACTATTGCCTGAGCCTCTTGCTAAGTTGTTATTTATACAACTATTTGATATCAAATTCAAATGTGGTTGTCAATGGTTAATGTGATAATTTTCAATATATATGATGAAGATATTATTTTAAGGGAAATGATAAATTATAGTGGCGTCATAGTTTTAATGAAGTACATAAAATATTTTTCCTTAAAGTTCGCATTATTTTCACACATAATTAGAGATGCCAAGTACCCATTATTTTTCAAGTACCATAACCAGAATTTTGTTATTTGATAGGTTACCCTAACCTTATAAATACACAATTAAATTATTGAATTGCTATTTGAATCTTAAGATCATTATCCTAACTCGTGACAAGTAGTTGTTTTACTACCTAAACCTTACTTGAACTTAATTATAAAATAATCTAATCTTAATTAATCAAGTCAAGTAATATGGGTACCCGATTATAAGATATCCATCAACATAGATAATCACTATTTATCCTCCCCTTTGTGGATTTTAAACCATTTGACCGATCTTACTTTTAAATATTAATATTATTAAATTCCCTTAAAGACAGCTCGTTAATGAAAGCAAAGCCCTAGCTTGCTTTAAATATAAGTTAATGATGGATAAGCTCTCTAGAATCCGCAGGAGTAGGAGTCGGGGTCCTAAATCTAGGACCTTGGCCATATCCCCTCTTTCCTTCTTCCTCCATGTCTTCTCCTCCTACTTCCCTTCCACTCATAGTTCCCAAGCATAGGTTTTACCATTTAGAGTTCTGATATCCACAACTATTAATTAAAAGTTAAAAATTAATTTAAATGAACTGAAATTTCAAAAACAAAGTTAACAATTTAAAGAGCATGACTACCTATGGAGGACCATCCATTTGCCATCTCAAGTTAATCAAGTAACTTGATAGTGCAAACCAAATTTCTTGACCTATATATATCTGTGTCTACCACTCTCATCCTTTTTTTTATTAATTTTCTATTGACGACCACTCTATTTTTCAACAAATTTATATCATTATATGAAGTAAAACAAATCTAAAATCATAGCTTACTCTTGCCTTATCCCAACTGACTCAATCAACACTCCCACACACATTCATGAAGGAGATATTTGGTTAGGTATTCAACCTTGGTTGGCTATATAACTTGGTGCGGATTGACCCAATTTGTCATTGGTTTCTATTGACAAGTGTAAGTAGATCATTATGCATTCGGGATTTTGAGCCTATAAAACTTATTTTGGACTTTGTTTGAGCTTTGGTCCAAATTTGCCAAACACAATCATCAATTTTTGGACTCAATTTTGGGCCATGTGCTTGACTTTGACTACTCCAAATTGTCCTTGACAATGTTAAAACTACTAGTAATATTTAGGGATTACACTTTATACACCATACAGTATCACTTAATTACAGAGCCTATTCATGACATCAAACTCAGTTAGACTCATCTAATACAAAATTAAGTTGTAATTTTTCTAATCTTCATATAATCTTTAACCGTTAGTAGCTTGCTTTCCTAAAGAGACATGGAAAAGGTAGAATCTTGCCTTTGCATTTTAATCTGCAAATAATTTTGTATAATACCCTTTCAAATTGTTAACCTTGTCTGGGTTTTACACATTAAAAACCTCACAGCCGTAGCTCAGCCAAGTCCAGTTATTTGGCCGACATTAGGCCAAGCCATTCCCTTTAAATAAAACAATTGGTTTAACTTTAGCAGTTTACCATCCTATTAAACTTAACAAAAACCCTTCAATCAAAATATTTTTTTTATTTCTTAAGTTTCACTCACCTACTTTGATTGCAATAGCCATTAAGGCTTGAGTACTGATTGAAGGGAATCCAGGACTACTGGCCAATGGCTTATAAGCCTTATGGGGACCAGCATTTTTTTTTTATACGAGGAATCATACTTGTATGGACAAATTTGGGAACATTTCTGCTTACCCACTTCATTATTCTTTTCTTACCTTGAATATTACCTGATTTTCTAAACATAAATTTCAAATTGGTTCATCTTAGTGTCCACACATGCAACAAAACATATTGGTGTTTTCTTGTACTCATATTACTTTGGGTTTGGCATGAACTATTTGGCTAGTAGCTCTAACCTAATCTGGGCCCTCATCTTCCCATATAGAATGCCACTTTGGACTTTCCCTAGCTTGGATTTGTTTGAGAAAACAAAATTCATCTAGGAAAGCTTAATCTGTAATAGATTGAATCAATGATTTGATTTGAAATAAAAATTAATTACTTATAATATAAAATTGAACACCACCTTCAATCCGTTCTTAACTGCAACTAAAATTGATCTTTCTCTCAAGACAATCCCAACCTGGATTGGTTTGATGGAGCAAATATTCAGGTTGTTGAGGCAATTTTTTTTTTTTTGTGGTTGGTGATGGAATTGACAATGAGATTGACACAATTCTCACTTGTGGTATATTGTCCTATCACTGTCCCTATTGGTAAAGCTGTTCACAATCAAAGCATTACTTAAAACATGCCCCCCAGAAGTATCAAACCATATGATTAGAAGTCCAATCAACTTTAGAATAATGAAAGTAACTACTATCATTGATTTTTAATTTTAATTTTTTGTTTCTTATATGCTTTGTAACACTAATCATTACCTGTAATGGAGTAGAAAACTTTTTAATGTTTGGTAGAGTTGAGTCAGATATTAGGAGGATTGGGACACACTGCCAAATGCTTCATAACAACCTTACGCATGATTACATTGATTTTGATTATCTAACCAAATTAGCTTGAAAAAAGGTGAAGGCTCTGGGGGGGATTTGTTTTCAAAACAAAGCTCCATTCTCCTGCAACATTTCCATTACTTAAAATATCAGGGATTTGCTCAGTTTGGTTCATCAACCATGATATCTATGGCAAGCCTACTTTTGCTTCAAACTCAAGATTGTCAAGTGTGACATAAAATCATTTATTTGCTTTCTGATTTTTGGGTCTTTATCACTCAAAAGAAAACATCTGATGAAACCTCCTCACACACTTCAAACAACCTTTTTCCACCATGTCTCCTTATCACCAACCCTTAACGTTTTCCTCAAAATGGGCAATTTTTATTTTTTTTTTTCAATTACCCATTAGAAAGCTTTGCTAGAGTTCCAAACAAGCTTCCAATTATATTTTCATGGTCATGACAGCAGTTGGGGGAGAGCTGAATGTTCGTTGCTATTGAAGAAACAAGCAAAAAAGTAGCGGCCTTAATGGTGGAATGTGTAGAATGGAAGGAAAAATTGAAGAAGAGATGCTCCTATATAGGAGAAGCTTTTTTCTTTTCAACTGAAAATAACAAGTTCTCAAATTCCATTACTCATCTCAGAAATTTTGATTTCTACTAACAAATAAACTGCAAAAAGAATTCCCATGAGGAGGAAGAAGATTAAAAAAAAAAGAAAGAATGCAAAAAAAAGGGAAGGAAAACAACACAGACTCCAATAACTAATGACCTTTAAAGGCTTACTCAATACTAAACCTACAACTCTTGCTACCCTTAAGCTTCCATGTTCTCTACCCTTTTTTTCTCAGTTCTCTCATTACAACCCCCTCTCTACTATCTAAAAATATTGGTCATCTATTGCTCCTATTCCCCCATTCCAACCCTGTACAAAAAAACAATGAACAAAGAGATAAAATAACAGTAAGAGAATAACACAAGGGTAAAAAAGAGAGAGAGAGAGGGAAACAGAGAGGAGAAAGTTTATCCCAGCAATGGGGATTCAACAATTCCCCACACCCTCCCTCACATAAAATCCAACGCTGGGTTGCTTTTATTGGGAATCAACTCTGGTGAACTGGTGACCATTGTTGTTGGTGCTGCACCACCTTTGTTTCTCATCTCAATCACCTTCTTGTGCGAATTGGAGTGCAATGAGGGAACAAATGTTGGACTTGCTGCAGGCCGGTACTCAGGGAAGAGCCTGCCTGACTTGTACCGCACGCCACAAGCATTGCAAAGTGTTTTTGGCCCCATAGGCCCTGCTCTCCATTGTGGCGTCTTTGTTATCTCACAGTGCATACATTTCCTAACCGCTTGCCCTGATGAATTTTGATTATTATCAGCAGGAGCAGTTGGAAGTGACAACTTGATCTTCTTTTTCTTCTTATGTTCGGGATTAACTTGCCTAGGAATCTTGATCAAGAGCCGCGACTCAGCATAATTCTCAGAGTCAGAAGGCACCTTGGGGACAACAAACGGCTGAGGGGTGTCATTCTCATTGACAGATGAAGTAGGGGAGATAAGCTGAATCGCAGGACGAGGATTGAAGGTGGTAGGGCGGGGACGTTTGCTACGAGCACGTCCACGCCTCCCAGGGGCAGCTGTCTCAGGACTGCGAGGCAATGTCTTCTCTCCTGAGCAGGAGCTGCTGCTCTCAAGAACAGAAACCGGACTGGAAGTCTGGAACTGATGCTGGGATGAGTCCTTAGTAATGGAAGAGGACTCTTCTTTCTTAATAGTCAAGCTTGCTCCACATTGAGAATCATCCACAAAGTTTGACAACCATTCCAATTGAACAATGTCCTCATACTGCAACCAAACAGTAATCTGGGTCAACACTTGAAATCAAAAGCATTTGAAATCCTTAAAATTCCAGGCTAACAGAAGATTACAAGTGACTTTTTTTTTCTTTTAATAAATAATAATAAGAAAATCTTTTATATTTGCCACCTAAGCATGTATAACTAATCAGACAGCAAATCACGTGACTTCCATGACTGAAGCAATAATTATGCCACTAAATAATGCAAAACTATGGGGTGGATTCCACATTTCCACCCACGTAGCCGACAATCAATATCAAACCTTAACGAATAATTATATATAATTAAAATTATTATTCAAAATCCCCCTATTCACAAAAGTTAATTTGCTAAACTCCAAAAAAAAAACCCCCCAAAAAATAAGTGAGACCTATGACGTCATTATTGGGAAAAAAAATCAGGGATGAAACTGACACTAACCGGAACAGAGAGTTCCGCGGAGAGGTCAGAAGCACTGTTGTTGGAAAAAACAGAGTCAGAACCAGGCAATGACTCGGAATGAGTTGTCCAAATGCTGGGAAAAGCGGAGGCGTTCACGGCGGAGTCGGAGGCGGATAAACCAGCCTCGACATCCTCGTTAGGGAAGTCCAGGAGGTCGTCTATGTGGTCGAAGAAGCTGCCGCAATCTATCTCATCGATGAAGTTCGTTGGCCCAATCATGTTTTCTTTTATATAAAATATAATAAAAAAACCCTGCAAAAAAGAAAAATGATTAGTGTTGCATGTGAATGTCTACAACGAGTATATAAATTATAAAGGAAGTGGGCAGTGCTGAATTGATTGAGCCGTGTGGCGCATGTTAGTATCAAGCGCCAGCTTTGAAAGAGCTTTAGTGACATACCACATAAGTAACTTCCTTTTGAAACTCATTATGGATTTATTTGTTTGAAAATTGAAATTTCAAATTTGGGTTACTCCCAATTGTGAGTATCTGTAAATTTTGAAGGAAAATGTCGGTTTTTTTTTGTTTGCAAAGGGAAGGTGGATGAAAGCTTCCAAAGTAAATTGGTGCAAGGTGGTCCAAGGTGGTCCAAGGGAAGCTGACATTTGTTTATTTCCCAAACAGGGGATTATTCTTTTTTTTCAAAATTTGAAGGAAAAAACAAAAAAGAAGACAAAGGGATTCTGAAGCAAACCTCTGTTACTGGTGAGAAAAAACTTTCGGGGAAGACGAGATAATTTCTAGGAAAATGAGGAGAATTTCGCCTGAGAAACCTGCAAGAAGAGTTAACAAAAAGTGAAATTGTTAGTACATAAGACTACTTTGATAGCTGAAATAATACAGTGCTATTTGTTTTTGAAAAAGAATGCAGCAGAAGCTTTTCTTATGTTTAAGTGTTCCAGAAAAACCAAAACCAACAGGGAAGCATTTTATTTTGTACTTTTTTTTATTACATTACTCTGTTTGTTCCCCAAGAAAGTGAAGGAAAAAAGGAATTGAATTTTGAGAATATGATTTCCTTTTGCTTAATTGGTAAGACAAAATGTGAACCCAATTCAGTAAAAAAAAGAAATTGAAAAGTTGGTTTTAGTTCATAATTGGGGTTGCCGCTTGGAATACTGAAATAATGAAAAAAACTTTAGTTCTCCAATTCAGTTCAAATCCTTCTCATTTCCTACACTTTCTCAGCTACCAAACAGAGTATTCTTGAAGAAAAGGGGAAAAAAAATGCTTCTCGAACCTATAATTCTATAATCTTACTCCCTGCCGACACTGAAATTTTCAATGTAACACCAGTCCAAATGTTCAAAAGAAGAAGAACACACTGAAAAAGACTAAACTTGAACTCAAAAACTATAATTCCCGCCCAAAGACAAAAACTTTGATTGAGAATCCCAAAAGACTGTCCCCCCTACGAAAAACCCAATTCCAAAAACCTCAAAAAAGAATGAAAATTTCAGCTACCTAGCAATCCAAACAAGTTCAAACCCTCTTCATGTTTTGATTGAGTTGTAGTGAGAGAAGAAGTATGTATGCAGTAGTAAAAGCAATGGCTTTGAACAACAATACCTTGATAAGAGAAGACAGAAGGAGAGAGAGAGAGAGAGAGAGAGAGAGAGAAGTGGGAAGGTTTTGAAAGAAGAGAGAGGAAGGAAACAAAGGCTAAAAAGGAGAGGAAGAAGGGACTGAAGGGTTTATGGTAGGTGCGCCTCCTCCTTCATTGCTAGCTGTCTTTTACTCTCCTTCTCCTCTGTCTTGATGTTGAAGTCTTCTCTTTCTCTCTCTATCTCTCTCTCTCCCTGATTACCCCCTTGGGTCCCACCCTTCCTCTATTCTTTTCCCAAGTTTTCATTTTTTTTTCACACTCAAATTTGGGTGAAGACAGATTGGAGGCCAATGGCTGGATTTTATACACAAGAGGAAGAAGATAAGCTACTTTTTTTTCTTCTTGGTTAGAATATTTTAACCTGACACAGGAATTTCCTCCCTTTTTTATTTTTTTACATTTTTTTTAACCGCCTTAAATGGCCAACCAAAAATAGGTCAATACCAAAAGAAAACTAGGTCACGCGTGGAGATGAGAGTGTGGATTCACGTACGTCGTATTTTACTGACGTGGCGTTCTTCCATTGGGTATATTGACGTGGCACTGAAAAATGACGCGTGGATTTTATCCTCCACTTGGTTTTCACATTCCTAGTGGATTAGATCTGCCACCAATTTCCCATAAGCATACAACTATTCCCTCTTTCGGGCTGTCAAACAACCTAACGCGGTTGTTCTCTGCATGAAGCTTTCATATATGGCCGTAAAATTAAAAATAAAATAATTATAATTATTTATTTATTTATATTATATAATTAATTAAAAAAATTGATATATTTAAGCTGAATATGATCAATCAAATCAAATGAGAATGAAGTTTTACCCCCAAGATCTAGTGTGAAGCGTGTGGTATTGGATACAGGCAAAGGCAAAAGAAGCTTCTTTGGCTCTCCATTAATACCATTTTTGTGATCATGTGTGTTTTTTGCTACATTTGTCTAACCAATTTGAATAAATGTATATTAATTGAGGTGATGGCATTGAATTAAATCCTTTTAATTTCAACTTATGTAATACGGTTTGTAGTTAATTGCATTACGTTTCGTGGAGATAATGAGAGTTGAATAAGCCTTTAATAATACTATTTACTTTATTTGCCTTAGAGAGTGCATCAAGTACATTGGATTGGATACATCTACACCACAAATCACTGCTCTATGATAAAATTATTTAATTTTTGTACGTATATGTATTTTTGAATCATTTAATTCCAATAATTTGAATTAAAAACTATCATTTTTTTGTTGGTATTGACTACTAATTATGAAATTTGATGGGAAAAACTATGATTACCATAAATGTAGTCATTGTAGGTATGATTTTGTTACCCTCAACAGAGTTAAAGCCATAGCCAGTGGTTTATAATTTTTTTTTCCAATTTGAGAAGATTGGTCAATGGTCACTAAGTAAATAGAACTCATTTAATATATACCAATAAAAATATATATGAGTCGCGATATCATTATTTTTGAAAAATCTCCTACTTGTTCGAAATAGAATTGAAACATCTTGCATAAATATTTTTGAAGTGTTTGACATAATATCTCGTAAAATCTTTAACTTTGGTAATTAGATATATTTATAAAAAAAAATTATGGTTTATTGAATAATTTTTTGGGTCCCTCCCACTCATTCTGAATTATTCTCTCTTTTTATTGCGAGAGTAAAAAGGCTGGAAATATTCACCAGCAAGTGAATAGCATTTGCGGACATTCCTCAAAATTAATTTTACTTTGTACTTTTTCTGTGGTAAATGCTTGCAATCTATAGTTGATAGAAATATTTCATCTCTTTTTGCTGTTGTTGTTTTTTTCTTATATATATTTTAAATTCTTATTTTTAAAATTATTTATTTCGAGACTTAACCGGTGTATTAAAGTCTTTTCCACTCTATTTAAAGTTAATTAAAAAGGGCAAACCTATGTAAAAAAAAGGCAAATTTGCTGTCACCGAGTGGGATTTGCCTATTCTATTTTTACAACATAACCCTACAACACCTAATGGAAATTAATTAATTTTTTCTCCCACACCCTGTGGATGGGAGCCACAGGTTGTTCAAAATTGGAAAGATCATTACCAGCAAATAAAGAATACCAAATTTGGGATTTGTTATTAACAAAAGTGTTGATTTTTTTATATATAATAATATGAGGAAAAGGTTAATAAAAGTGACTGCATAACAGAAACATGTTTAGGGTTTATAGCCTCTGAGAAATGATGAACCTCACTCACTCACTCAAGTCAAGACCCCATAGTCCCCCCCTTCTCCTTTCACTCTCTTTTAACTAACTTGAATTGTACTCTTTGCATCAATTCCTTCTAAAATACTCTCTCTCTCTCTCTCTCTTTTCTTCTGAAAAAATCTGCTAATATATTTGAAAAAGGGACTACATGCATATCCTTTGAATAACTTGGGTTGCACTCTTTGAATAACTTCCTTCTAAAAGACTTCTTCCCTTCTTTTCAAAAGCAAATTAGGGTGAAACCCATTTTATTTTATGTTGTAGGAGGTTAGGCTCTATGCACTATAAAAATTGGATTTGGTGCCATAAAATCCAACCTATGGGTTTCTCTTCAAACTATGGAAATGGGAAAATAACAATAATTCCATAGCTTGGTGTGGTATGACATCTCATTCTATTGAAAGAAAATATTAGGTCCTAAGAATTAGTTTCTTAATTAATCCATGTGTGTGTTTTTTTTTTTTGTTTAAAGTTTCTTTGTAAGGGAAAATCTATATCCTTATCAATTTTGTATTTGTATGGTGGGGCACTTTTCTTATTTGCAAGTTGAACATTATATGACAATTTAATTGTTAATGTGTGACACACATGTTTAATACAATTAAATGTTAACATAGCATTCTCATAAAGTAATATGATGGACATACCATTTCTTCCCTTTAAAGACAAGAGGAGGAAAGGTGTTACGTCTATCATTTTTTTTTTCAACAAATAACTTATGATTATAACAAAATGTGTTGGGGGCCATGTATTTATAACAACGTATTAATTCTTGACACATATTATTTATGTAAATAAGATAATTTATTTATTACAATTAACTACAAAATGAATGCATATCAACCCCTTTTGTGCATGTTGTACCAATGGGTAGTTTTCTCCCTTTTTTTTTACATTATGTTTTGCTGTTCAATGTTTATTGCTACCATTTGCTTCATTGGAAGGATAGGGCAAGGGTATTGCTTGGAGGTCTTTAAGGTAGGGTAGGAACTAATTATAGACCATACATAACAACATGAAAAAAAGCATAATCTTATGCAACTAGAAACTACCTCACCATCTTGCCCAAATAAAAATTTTTTTATCTAACTTTCATTAGTATACAAATACAAATAATGGAAAGTCCTTCCCCAATCCAAAAACCTCCATGTGTCGGTAAGGGGAAGAGAAAAAAAAATATGGCCAATGTATCTAAACCTATGGGAAGAAGCACATGGCATTGTGCCCTAAAATGGGTGCCCATCCATTGATTCGTTGCTTGAATATTTTTCAAACTTTTTTAAATTACAAATCAACTTCAAAAATATCTAAATCACTTGAGGAATTGCCTAAACATACTATTCCATTGTAGCTTTAATTAATAGCAAATCCCCATAGACATGGACTAAAAAAATTTTGACTCATTAACTATGTCCACTCTTGCTGGCCAATTGGATCGTTTAAACCCATAGTTTTTTTCTTTAATTCAAAGTCTATACTCTCTCTAAAGTTCTACAAATTATACCTAAAAAGACAATATAAAAATTTTTGCATTAATGATCGATTACTAGTTGATGCTCACATGATGTGCTACTGTTCAATAGTCATATGCCCGTACTTATTTGATCCTTTTTTTAATTAAATTAAATAAATTATTTTAAAAGAATGTAATACAAAAGTTCAACGATTCACTCATCGTCAATTTACTAAGAAAATAAAAATAATAATAAACTTTGCATTAGGAATTAGTTGTCACATACACATGGGGTTGATGAAAGAAAAGACAGGGTAACCTTCCTTATATTTTCATGACGAATTTACCCTTGGTAACCTTGTTCAATTTATCAATTTAGCATGGGCAAAATGATGAATTCTGTGATGTGCATCGTGCGTGCGAGCAAGTAAGGAGACCTTGTTGAATATGGCACCCATCTCGCACGTTCAAAAACCGTCGGTTGCACGGCGTTGGGTTTTTTGCCAACGTGTCACGACACAGATTCACCGTGTTGCGGATGGAGCCCACAACAGCGAATCAAAGCTTGCTCAACTCCAGCTAAGTTCAGTGAAAAGTGAAAAATGGGAGCACGTGAGGTGGGGCCGAATGGCACGTGATTGGCCTTGGGATCCGAACCTTGGATTAACTTTGGTATACATGGACTAATCATTCTCTGCCACGTTGTCAGTGCTGACTTTTAGTAGACGAAAGTACCCACACGAAATAGTTTTTATGACCTTTTTAGGATCTTTGATGTTTCCCTTAGATCATGTGTTCGAGTGGGGGCCACTTTGGGGCATCAAGCCGTACGCAGACAAAATGTGATCTCAGGAACTTTGGTGGGGTCAAGAGAAGGCATGGTGGGAATCAAAATTACTTAAATGCCCTTCAATAAAATGATATTATGTGAAATTAAAAGATGAATTTAAGATCTTTCAACATTTATTTTTTTGAAATCTTAATTACAGATAAAATTATAATTAATATCATTTAAAATGAAGAAAGTAAATAATTAATTCAATAAAAAGAATAATAATAATTTTATAAATATTTATTTATTATCCATAATTAAACTGTTCGGGAGGTGGAAGCTGCTAGTTGTTTACTACTTTAAAGTGAAACTAGAACGTGCAGTTACATGGTCACAGCTGTTTTAATGTATTGACTAAACACAACACATTGAGCTGAGGGTGACAGGGGTTTTGTTGGTCAAAAAACATATTGCAATTGGATTATTGTTTAACTCCATTCAAACCTTCTTTACTTTGATTATCACGACATAAATCTCTATATCTTTCATATGGGAATTTTTTAAATATATTTATATTTGCTTTTATGATACATGAGGGGTGTCTCTTTGACTCATTAACAAACCCATACCCACACCTTGATTTTTTTTGCCTTTTTTTATTTCACAATTATTAGAACAAAAGTTTGCATGTAGATATATTTTGCAAAACATAATTAAATAAAATAAAATTATATTATTTAACGTCTAAATTGTATCGAAAAAGGTGACACATTTTATAAGATGTCACATGTTCGAAATTGGTACATTGAAACAATTTTTCAAAGACAAATCATGTAGCAAAATGTGGATTTGAGATAATTTAGTAATAATATTCAAAATATTATTCTTTATTTTAAAGACTTCACAAAGATTGTCATTTCACTTATGATAAATAAATTATTATTTGTTTTCAAAAATTTTCTTTTGATTTTCGACACAAAATTTGCACGTACATGTAGTATTTACAGTTGACAAAATAACAAGTTAAATATAAGTGAGAAAGAAAAACACTTGAAATTAATTTGTGTCATGAGTGTAGTCCAAAAATAAATGTTCCTAACCTAAATCAAGCAAGCATAACCCATAGACAAAATAGATTGAAAAATCCATGATTGGATGGTTATTGGCAAGGATACTAAGGTTTATTTATTCTTGTTCTCTATTTTTCTACTACGGTCAAAATATGGATAGTCAAATTATTATTATTATTTTTTTTTTATGTGCAGGAAAGGGCAGGGTACAGACAGGTTGGTCCCTTTGACTAGGGATCCTTAATCTTCTAGGGTTTAGATAAGATGTGGATGAGTGTACATTGAGCTTATGTTACTGGTTATTGCTAAGTGCCGGTTTGCTGTCCCAACATGGGCTACAAAAAGAGAGGGTGAAGAAACAAATTGCAATAAAAGCACAAAAGAAAAATAATAAAAAGGGGAAAAATATAAAAGAATATTAAAGAAAGGTTGGAAAAAGTGTGACCTATTTTTCCCACAAGATTATGTGGAGACTGGAATAAAGCATAAGATGCACTTTTCGGAAAGAGAGTGATAGTGAGAGGTGTTTCCCTCGCTTTACTAAATTTTTTTGTACGTAGTTGTTTTGTTTTCAATGCAAATCTCAAAAATCTAAACATGATCATTTACTTTATATTTGTCGGCTGAATTTGTAAATTTTTTTAAATTTAATCACATTATTTTTTATATAAAACCTATTTTATATATTTAATATATATATATATATATATAAGTAAGATAATTGATTGAATCAAATGGTTGACACTTGTATTTTTAATTAAATTATTTTTTAAAAATTTATATCAAAATTATATTGTTTTTTATATTTAAAGGGTTTTTTTACTTTTATTTATTTCAGCAAAAATTATTTGAAAACAATAATTTATAACTTTTAATGCTTAGAGGGTAGATTCATTTAATATTTATCAATTACAATTTAATATTATTTTTTGTGTATATTCTCTTATTCTGCATAACCCTGAATCCATAGTATTTAGAATTTTTTTTTATATATGAATGTTTAAATTTCTATAAATATTCATCTAATTCATTGAACAAAATAAAAAAGTCAACTTATTTCTCAATATACATAGCACACAATCATTATTGAATAAACAAATCAACTGAATTTGACAACCTTTAGCTATTCATTTTATATATAAAAGATAGATATTATTAGAAATTAATAACTATTTTATATTGATAGAATATTTACATTATACTGTTACCCTATAGTTTACAACTATTTATCTTAAACTGCCAATAGTGTAAGTTATATACTCTCTCATTTCTTAATATTTTGTTAGATATCTAACAATCTCTATTAGGATTATTGTTTTTTTTTATCAGTACTATTTTATAATCATATATGTAGATGCAGGTTTTCAGTAATTGAAATCAGAGTAAATAACTATATTCAATTAATACCAGTTAATATTTTCTTCTACTAGCAAGAACTATACATTCATATTCAGAAATACAATATAGCACAACAACAGAAACAAAAAAAATGGAAACAAATGTATATGGAAGAGCAAACTATCACTATAGTTAGACATATATAATAGTTGTTATATTCCCTTAAAATTTAGCTAAGTACAAGTCTTGCATGTTGATATACATCATCTAAGAAAAATGAAAACCTCCAAATTACATATGCTATTCATTTTGTTTGAATAATATATTTTTACTAAAAAAAATTACTAAATGTTTAACAGGTTTCTTTGGTTAAGTACTATTTTAAAACCATATATCTAGAAGCAACTTTTAGTGAATGAAACCAAAGCAAATAACTATCTTCTATTAATAATAGTTTATATTTTTCTCTACCAACAAAAATCATATATTTATGTAATTAATTAATATAATATAACTCTTCTTATAAACTTTCTTGAAAATATCAAATTGAAATCCACTCAAACACAATTTATATTTCTTGTGTTTTTTTCATAACGTGACTACGAGCGCTATTCTAGCTTAATTTAATAATAATAAATTCATATAAGTATGTCTAAATATATATAAATATAATTGATAATTAGAATGGTCGATGAATGAGGACCAACACAAATATTTCCAAATTATTAGTTTCACTCATTTAAGTATTAATAATGATAAATTCAAAATTTCGTATAACAAATAATTAAGAGATAATTATAACAATAAACATATTAAATATATTAAGATATTTATATATAATAATAAAAAAATTAAAAATTAAGGATGACAGGCGTTGTCATCCACCACCTTGACTCCATGGATAAACATTGAATGAAGAATTAATTCAATTAATTAATTCGTCTATCTAAACTCTAAATACTTAATAATATTAGCACTAAGCAAAATATAAGTCCCTCGAGTCAAGAAGTGACATGGGATTTTGAAGTAACTTATCTGTCTCGATTGTTTAGTATTAAAGAGAGGAGAGTAATGGGGTCGAGATCCTTGATGGTTGCATGGACAAGTCCCAATCCAATGGTTTTTCAAGTCACGTGCACGCATGATCATGTAGTCAAGAACCTGTCACCCTACGGAAATGAGCGGCACCCCAAATGGACCCCACTTTACCACCACCAATCAACTCTTTCAAAATCCTCCGGGCCCACCACATTACCATGCACCACGAAACACCTTATTACCCTTTCCCAAAAAAAAAATAGTGGCTACAAATAAATACTCGAATTACCGGGAATTAATCTGGCGTGTCGGTGCCGACACTTGGGGCACCGACAGGGTTACTGGGTGTAGAAGGTGATGGAGGTGGTACCCTGTTGCTTAACCGGGAGAAGAAAGGCTAACGAAAAAAAAGGGGGAAATATATCATTAATGGACCCGGAAATTGATGCACGAGAATGAGAAGGGAATTTTAAACTCGTCGGTGCGGGGATTTTTGACTCTCGTGAGAACGCCGTATCAGTACCGGTTTTCCGTTTTGATCCCCGGGTTTTCCACCGTTGACATTTATGGATTTAATTTTTTACATATTTAAAATTTTCTTTCATCTTTTATTTTTTTTGGGGGGGTGCGTGGGGTGGGGGAAATTAATTGCCTAAGGGATAAGGAAACCCATTTCCCTTTAATATTAAGTTAGTAAATTAATTACTCTAGTTAAATAAAAAAGGGAAACTTCGTAATATTGTTTATTATTATTTGTTTTTAAATTAAAATTTAAAGGATTTAAATTGTTTGCATTATATTTTCAAATATAAACATGTTTGATCTAACTTTTTTTTTAACTTAAAAACTATTATCATGCTCTTATAAAAAATAATAATTTTTAAAATTAAATTAAAACTGCTTGATAAATTGTTTAACAAAATAAATTATATAAGCTCTAATTTCGATTAAAATTATCATAAAAAGTATTTATACTATCTTCAATCAGCTAATAAACTATAACGAAACATTTTAAGTTTATATACAATTTAAGATGTTAAAATCAAATAATTCAATAAATAAAAGGAACAACTTTCAAACTTATATAGTAGCAATAGTATTAGATTTTTGTTAATTTAGCAAACAATCAAATTATGATGCTTCAATTCCTAAAAAAGAAAAGAAAAGGGGAAACAATGTATTTAACATTAAAATTATTTTTGGTGAAGAAGAAAGAAAACTTATAAATAGTATCTGAATGCAGTTTTGAATTTTAGATTTTATTTTTTCTTAATCTTTGTAAGAACAAAAAAATTTAGATTTTATTATTCTGCTGTTGGGTCTTTTATTTTTTATTTTTTTTCTAAGTAGTTTAGTAGAGAAAGATCGAGGAGAGAAAGATCGCGATTTGCGTTGGAAAATAGTGATTTGTAGAGAGAATGAGAGAAGAAGGAGATAGATTGAGAAAGGGGTATTACTTGAAAAATTGATGTGTTTTTGAAAAAAGAGAAGAGAAAGCTTTTCTTTAAATTCTTTTTTAAAAAATTTTATTCTTAAAAAAAGTAATTTTTTTAAAAAAAGTTTTTCAAAAATCATGTTTGGTATAATTTTTATTTTTAAGAGGTATATAAGTTGAAATAAACCAAACCAAACAGGTACTATATATTCTTTTTTTAATTAAAATTACTCCTTTCATCTCAATTTTTTTTTCATTTTTTATGATTCAAAAAATATATATATTTTTGCATACACAGTACTTTTTTAAAAAACATTTCACTTTTCATCGTCAACAATTATTGGATATATTTTTTAAAAAAAATAAAGAAAAAATATTCCAAAATCAAGGGTTTTTTCTCTTAATCTCTATACCAAAAAATTAGTTAGAGTGAATCACCGTTTTATATGACTAAAATAAATACTTTTGAAAATCCATTATAAAAGAACAATTATACTTTGAAAATCGGCAATAATTTGTAGACCTAGTGACATACTGTCATGTTGAGAGCAATAGACAGCAGCATGTGACGGTGCCACGTGTATTTGCTATTTTATTTGTTATATTCATGATGGTGACGTGGACAATTATATGAAAACGGTGATCACCGTCAGGTTCGCCGGGAACACGGACAACTGAAAGCGATGCTTACATGTGATATTTTAGCTAAAAAAATGTTAACAGTAACATGACTCAAATAGAAATAAAAAAAAAAAAAAGGATTGTAGCCACGTGCCACGTGGGTGACTCAATCAAATGACACAACGTGGGGACGACGTTCGGAAATGAGTTTTCTATATACGAAATGACGCTTTTGCCCATGGAGGTGAACTATACGGGGACGACAGAAACGTGGGGAGAGAGGCGAAATTTTGGGCAGCGAAGGGTTAGCATCAACTGTAATGTTGAAAATGGTGTGAGGTTATGAAGAGAGTGGCATCCCACACTTTGTATTAAGGCCAATGGGAGACAACTTCCAAGGGGTAGGAAACAGTGCATCTTATGAAATTTGAAGCATACTTCCCCACACCATTTATGGCTTCATTATTATAATTTTGCCCATTCCTACCCTATATTTAAAATACCTAAATATTCATAATTGATTGGCCACAATTTTGTATGCTTCTGCTATTATATATAAAAACAAATAAATTGAAAGGACAAAAAATAAAAAAAAAGAGGGATAGGTTTTCTTCCCATGCTAATTCATGTTAGCTACACTCAAAAGTCAAAATCGATATTGATAAACAGTAATGAATTGAAGATTTTATATGAAAAGTGATTAGAGAATAATGATACAAAATCATGAATTTATATATTAAATAAAAATATTTATTATTTAAAATAAAACTAATTAATTATAAGTGAAATGACGTAACATTAGTATAAATAGGAAACTTAGTACCATGAATGTCGACTTCCTTCCCAAGTTGCATGTATGGAAATTAAAGTATGATGTGAGTTTTTAAACTTTCACATGTGAAGTTAGAATATTGCTATATAAATTTTTTATTTATCATTTTAATTTATTATGATTTCTAAATATATTTGAATGGGATATGTGGTAATCCTTTAATTATGTTTTTAAAATTTAAAAGTTTCACTAACGATGCATTACATATTTTATATATCATTTAATGTAATAATTTGATTGATACATAAATACTTTATTCAATTCAATGAATTTTTTTCTTTAACTTTTTATAAATTGTCCTTTCTAAAATGTTGTAATTAAAAGTTTAAGAAAAAAGAATTTGTGAATCCAAAACTTGTTTAAGAACTCCTTATTTATATTGTGGATTGAGAATTCAATTTTGAGGATTGCAAGATATTCAAATAACAGCAATAATCATAGGAGTAATTGTTGTTGAATTATACAAGCAAACGTCAAATGTTTGTTGCTTTATTGAGGAGAGGCACATTGGCCCATTAACCTAAGGTTTAGGAGCAACAGCCCAATGGACTTAACTGTTGTTCTCATTATGTCTTTGGCTCTTTGCATCCATTTATCTCTTTATAAAAAAAATGGATAAAAAATAAATTAAGGCAATTAACTACTTGGGAAAAAAACTTATTCTCATAATATATTAAAAAGCCCTTGAACTATTTAAAAAAATTAAATAATTTTTTATTTTTTATTACTTTCAATTAAATTCTTGTATTTTTATTTTGTATCAAATAAGTTTTTACAACTAATGATGCTATTAATTAAAATGTTACTTGTCATTTTATATTAATATACATTGACATAGTAGGTATAAAATATCATGTGACCATGCATATCAGCATGTCACGCTATATCCATTATAATATCTCAATATGCCACCTTAGTTTTACACGATAAAAAATAACAAGTGATAGTTTGATTAATAACTATTAATCAACAGTTAATTATAAAAACTTATTTGGTCTAAAATAAAAATATAAAAATTTGATTGAATATAATAAAAAATATAAAAAATTATTAATTTTTTAAAATAAATCCAAATTTTTTTAGATATTATTATTATTATTATATCTCTAAAATAAAGGGGGAAAACTCTCTTCCTTTTGGAGAACAAAGTCCTCTAGCTTCATGATTAATGTCATGATTTAATTGAACTGTAAATTAAGAAACATGATATGCCAACAAATATAGTGCACGACAAAATTAGAAAAAAAATCTTTTTCCCCCAATATTACATTTCTTAGGACATTGAACTCTATTATGTTGCTATATTAGCAATAATTTCTTTTCTTGCATTAGGGTTTGAAAAGCAAAAAAAAAAAAAAAAGAAGAAGATATACTTAACATACACTACTTTATGGGATTCATGGGCAAAATGGGGTGAAAGAAAACACTAGTACCATAAGCGTATGCATTTTAATTTTTTTTTGTGATTTCTTTTATTATTATTTGAAACATTATTTGACACTTTATATGAGAAAAGAAATAAATATTTTTAGATACAAGTGAAAATTCATTTGATTTGGATTATGTACTAGAAGGCAATTTTTTTCTTATCTCCTTTCTAAGATTCCGATTCGAAAATTTTAAAATTAAAAATTTTAATAATTTGGTTACAAGATATTCACAAAAACAGTATACTCTAAATGTGAATTCTTCTACATTTTTGCATCTTAATAACCAAATTTAAAATAGATGCATCCCCTATAGTAGTTGATCTATAAAATTTTCAAAATAATTGAGTTTACACGTTTTGAGTAATCAACGAGAAATTTTGATAAAAAAAAATTCATGCACCAATCGTTAAATAAATGTTAGAGTGTATCGATAAAACTTTTCATACAACGAGATAGATGGTATTGCTAAATGCGTTATCAAGTCAAGTTAAAATCAATCTTTTTAATGGTTTAATTTTCTGAAAAGAATGAAACCTGCCAATACATGTGGGAAAGCAAGTGAAAGGGACAGATTATTTCAATGGAACTAATCTGCAAAATGAGAAGCACATTCAATAAATAGTAGTAGGAACATTTAATTTTCAATTAAAAAAAAACAAATGCTAACAAAAAAAGGAAAATTATAGACATAAGACTCCATTAAATTGTCGAGTTTCCATCAAAGTTGCAGAAACGTGACATAATGTTTCATATGCTGTGATTTGATGTGTGTCACATGGTTGAAGCGACTTGGACTTTGTACTTAAAAAGAGTACAACAGTTAGTACGTACAATCAATGAGAGAAACATGCACAGCCTGCCTGCTTAACCTAACAACACCCCAAGACAGATGACAATAGAATTATAGCAGTTTGGCAACGCAAAAGCCTTATGAGTTTTTTTTTTTTAAAAAAAAAATTTATTTATGGAAATTGTGAGATAGTAAAACGAAAATATTAATGGTACTATATAGGATCAGAATAATGCTATGATGAGGTGGAAAAATGCTAAAATTTTATGTATAAAATTATTATTTATTATATTTATATCATTTATGAGTAGCCAGAGTTGAGCACTGGTATAATACTCCTGAGAATATACCATTCAAATTGCGTTTGTCGATCAAGGATGGGATGCTTTAGTCATGTAAACCCTGTAACCAGTATCCAAATTCTGAGGAGTTATTAAAAGGAATATCTCTAATAAGTACATAAAACATTACCTTTTTTTTTTTTAAAGTAAGAAGGGATGATAATTACATTGGTAATGTCTACCATTGTTATATGTTTTTGGATTTATTCCAAATGTTCACTGTTTTACATGGTTGTACAGCATAAAGAGAGGATAGGTACGGACACAAGGGACACCATGAACAAGTAGTTCAAAATATTAATCATAGATCAAGACATTCTAACCAACTCTGGACTTTTAAATATCATTTTGATAACATGGTTTAATTAAGGATTAACTTTTATGAATCCGTACCGTCGTACTACAAGAACTTATTATGTTGATCGAGTACTTTTATTTACAGTGATATTTTGATCTATAACAAATTTTATGAGATTTTTGATGCAGAGAATTGAGATCAATTTAGGACAAGGCTCGATATAACAAATTGAATTGGTTAATAGGAAAAGTTGTATTGTTATTTCTATAGAATTCTGCTGTAATATAATCATTTCATCTTATAGATTGAAAATGAGCCAATGATCATGGAATAACCACTTTACAGACTATATTACCCCACCAAAGAATCAAGTCAGTGGGTTCATATTTTCAATTCCAACTTGATTGAATGGTTAAGGGGGAAAGTTGAACAAATCCTATACATGATTTGCTATTTGACTCAACCCTTCCTCTCAAAGAAACATGAAAAAAAGTTTTCTCTAGGTCATGGCATTGCTAGAGGTGCTTTCGACAAATCAAGACGATTAAGCCGGCATGTCCCCAGAAGGGTTTCAGGGAGCTCCTCCTGTGTATTACCCTGCAGAAGTAGCGTGGATCATAATCAAGCCATCAAGTACATTACACCAGTTAATTAAGTCATTCTTCAATTCTTAGCTTTTAACTCACTAAAGGTCCAAATTTTTTCTCGAAACTGGAGAGAAAATTTCATTCAGATTAACAATTTGACTTGTAGTAAGGACCTGCCTGCCTACACATGTAGGACTAAGAGTCTTACCTGTATCACAAATGCCAATTCTATGACCAAATTGTTCAGATATCCGAGAACAAGATTAGATACACCCCGTGCCACTGTTGAGGACCCAACATCAACTTCAACCTGGAATTTAAATATATTTGAGTATTAGCAGATGGTAGCACAATAACAAGTTAAGGAATCACAAAATCATTTCATGAAGAAAGAAAAAGAAGAATCACAAAACCAAAATACTATAGCAGTGATATATTATGATTGGGGAATCGATGTTTACTGAGTTACCAAGTAACTTTTCCAGTTTTGAAGACTTGCTTTTATCAAAAGAATCTAAAGACTTGATAAAAGCATATCAACATTTGCAATATTTTAGTTTCATAGAGAGAGTAAAAGCATTTTCAATAACATATCAGCAGGTAAAAGCAATAACAAAATCAGCATTCACAAGTCATATCGTCCTTAGTTTTGAGGATTTGGAATCCACCTCCAAGTAATTTTGCCCACGAAAATAATGAATCTCAAGAGAATGTCCTATTAAGCATGCTTTCTTTCCAACACTTTGCTTGACTATCCATGATCCCTGAAGAGGCAAATTGTTAGGCACAACAGTAGAGTGAACAGCACGAAACCTGAAACTAGTCAACTACAGTTTTTATGCTATATATCAAAGCGTCGCTAACCTTAGAAATGTAAGGTATCAGCTTAAATCTTGAGTTCCTATAGGCATCATCTCCATTTACGAAGTTGTATAGCAGAGGGTGATCTTCCAAAGGAGTTTTTATCATGTAATACATTGCTAGGGTATACATAGGTGCTCCTGGAATCTGATTCATGATAGGGAATAGTTATATAATGCAAATCTTAATGAAAACAAAGACAGTAATTGAGTATATAAAACAATCGAACAAACCTGCATATTAACAATAAAGAAAAATTCTGGCCCACCTCGTGCTGCATATTTCTGCGTGAATATATATACAGAGTTATTTTTCTATCAGTGGTTTGTTTCTGATAGTTTGTCTATGTTTTGCATAGATGTTTAATGACATAGAATCAGTTGTTAGAAATTGGCACATAATGTACATAATTACAGTTCAAACCTGAACAATACCACCAAGTCGGCTGCCCAGATCATCTTCTCGTTTGTCAGATATGAGCCAGTCAGCCCCTACCATTTGCATCAATGTTCCTTTTGCCTTGATCTACTCAAAGAATACAGAGTTAGCATATAGATTAAAGGTAAACCAAAAATTCACATTTGCAGATCTGGAGAAGTTGTCTTCGCAAGTCATTGGATACATTTAAAGGCACCTAAATCAATATTTCAGCAATAAGGATATATTCTTGTTCTCAAGTCCAACTTTGGGGTTGGAATTTGGAAAGATGAAGTTATATGGATTAGGAAGCTATTTAATGTGAACTCAACTTGAATGAAGTCCTTAACATCTGAATTTTGTTCCTACAATTAAAATTCCAGAAATAATCTCACTTCAAAAGGCAAAGTGTTCTCTGTGTGTGTGTCCGTTGTCTCCATATTGTAACTTCAAATTTGGGTCAAATTATTCCTTTATTTTTGCCACCGTCATTGAGATGATTCAAATTTCCTAGTCTGGTTTCTTGTCATCTTATACCAATAATGTTAAGTTCTAGCAAAGTATTAGTTTCAGGAATCAACATTTACTATTAAGTATGGTACATATCCAAACAACCAAATCAAAACATAAAGCTGCTGCTCACCAACAAAATAATCTCCATTCATAGAAACAACGTATGTAGGACTTGATGCTCATCTTCCCAGTGAGAAAAGTTCATCATAAATGCATTTAGCAGTTCAGTATATCAATTAGACACTCCTTTCTTCACAACGTTTATTAAGTTCATCTTCTTCAAACTTATTGGTATTTCTATTTCTAATCCTTAACTTTTAAACCCAACCATTAATCGATAATTGTTTGAAATTTAATTTTCTACCATCAACTTTAAACAAGTTTCAATTTTGTATATGTTTGAAAGCAAGAATCCAACTTTACCAAGAAATGGTTAATATATACATGCACATACAAGCATGTTTATGTACATATGCATGTATCTGTATGTGTTTATGTACATATCTACACACATACACAAACATGTATGTATGTGTGGATTTATGCGGGTGTGCATGTATTAATACAAATTGCATAATTAGAAGGTTTGTGTGAAAGAATGTCTTGAAAGGTTGTAGTAATTTCAGATAACCTGCCTACATTTTGAAAGCAAAACTGAAGCAAATGAATACCTTTTGGTGGTCTTTCAGATAATTTTTACCACGTATCAAAAACGCAGAAGGATCGCCTGCAGACCAACTGCAAGGTAAAGTACAGGTTGGGTCCTTTTGGAGAGAGGTTCCATAGGAGCACATTATGCTGTCTTCCCTAGCCACCTCTTGTAAGTCCATGTAACCCTTCTTTTGAACTGCAGCATGAAAAATTGGATACTTGATGATCACAATATAATTATTTAAAAACAGATAAAGATGCATTTGATCCACTAATTATCTCAAGCAAGTTTGGCTGCATAATAGAACTTACTTGCAAGATCATGCAACTTTCTCACTAAACCAGCTGCTGATGTTAATTTCGGCTGTTGTATGTTCTGCATGTTTCATTGTGAAAAAAAAAAGGGTAAATAAATTGTACAAATCAATAATAATGGTAAGATCAGATAAATCTCTTGATATAAAGTTCCTTTGTCAAGTCACATTTAGCACTTGAAGTTACAAATTGGTTTTGATTGCTATGTAAAATAAACTTCATCGAGCAACTTTATAGTACTAATTAAGAATAACAAAAGAGGGATAAAAGTTCCATCTCAGGTCTGCTTGAAACAGTTGATCATGAAAAATCCTATATCAGAATTGCAATGCTAGATTGACCAAGCAAGTTTCTTGCCAACAAGATATCCAGAATCTATAGTGAAGAAGTTCACTATATTTTTTTAAGAAGGGTGTGATTTGTAGACACTTGAGGTCATCCAATTCCATTGACAGTTGCATGGAAAAATGCAGGGAAGGCAGGCTCCCTATACAATGGGAAATTTAAAAAAGGTTTCTGCTACCATCAGACCATCAAATTCAGCTTCCAGATTCTGGTATATTACAAGGATATATGAATAGCCAGTACTTGGTCAAGTTATTGTGGTTCATATGGAGGTAAAGCATTAAAAAACAGGCTAGAACCATTGAGCTATGAAAGCATAGATTACAAAAAGGAAAGGATAGCCATTGCTTCACTGGCCTCTCTCCCTCTCTCCATATTTTTGCATTTGTGTGTGTAAATTATAAATATCGTAATAGCTTTGCATTTTACTTCATTTACATAGCAGACACTACTATTCGTAAGAGGAAAAAAATGAACTTTAGAATGAAGACAAAACAAGCCAACTTTGAAGTGAGATAGGAGAATAAAGCACTCAACCAAATAGTTTGTCTAAATTACTTGCAAAAGCAAGAATTTAAACTTAGAGACTAGGTGAGTACCGGGGGACGCAGTTCTGAACTTGGTTCAGGAGGCCACTCACTCTCCAAGGGATCATAATCTGTGAACTCAGATGCTTCTGGAACATCAAAGAACTCATCAGGTGCTTCGTTCAGGCTCATTAGACTTATACGACCAGATGCTTGTTTTTCCACCTCATTTTCAATTAAAACATCCTCCTCGATCTTTATTATCTCTTTGGGACTTTGAATTTCCATCTTAAAATCCTCTCTTTCAATTTGATGCAAGTCTATATCCCTTCGCCTCTCTCCAGCAAAGCATTCAGAAGAATAATTTCCTTGTTTAGCTTTGAGCAGCTCCCTTAAGGCTGCATATAGTAAGTGCAAGAAAACATTTAACACAACATTGATTAAAAACCTACCAGGAACAAAGTTCAACCATTATTAATGAGCAGAGGGATACCAGCAACTCTCTCAAGCATACGAATTGTTAAGGACCTAGCAGCTGATGGACGGAGATATAATTTCCAGAACCTCCAATCAATAGCAAGCATGTGTTTCACAAGTGACTGTTTTCCCTGGTTCACGGGAGTGATAACATATCCTCCACCTATGTATTTTCATAAGTAAAAGTTCAAAATGGCAGAACAAATTCCATCAAAACCATCTGTACGGTCATGTTTTGGACAATGGAATTGGGAGAGGAATAATGAATTGAGCTATTTAAAAAACAAAATGAGTACAGTTTGATGACTACTTAAGCAAAAAGAGCAGCCAGCTCAGCAGGCCTTGAAGCCATGTCTATTCCAGTGATTTATTGTCATCACCCATTTCTATAATCCGGATCTGTACAAGCCTCTTAAAGTTAATGGTAAAACTTCAAGAAATCAGTTGTTTGTTGATCAAATTATCAACATTTTAAAAGTCTGAACAAATTAATAGGATAGCTAAGGTTAGCAAGAGCTCCAAAAATACAAACGGCAGTGTGCCTAATGTTTTGGTCAGCTCTGAATCTTTAAAACTGAATTTAATTCCAGTAACATCAGGGGTAATTAACATTCTGCTTATGATTGAATTGACTTACCTTGATGTTTCAAAATTAAATTTGATTGTCAACAACACAAAGAATATACAATTTGGGGTTAAACTATAGAAGTTGGAGTTCTCTACAAAAGCTAGCAATGTAGCCTATGAGCTAGAATGATTGGCCATAAATGCAGGGCATGAGAGCGACAAACAACCCAACTGAAAAGCGTCAAATTTCCTATGGATAAATATCATCTTTACAATACTCATTCATTATAAAGAAGCGATATAAGAGACTATGCAGAGTGAATGTAGTTTTCTTAACCAGGTTAAGTTTGAACAAGAAAGCTCTTTTGAAGTTATGGTGCAAACCAAGACACAGCATACACTAAACGAGAAAATCTTAGAAGTAAAAAGAGAACAAGTGGCTCCTCCAATTTTGAAACTCCTGGCTTATGGCTTGAGCATCATTCATGATTTACCATTGACAAAGGAAGTGAAGTATCAGTAATAACATTATAAATGGTGCCTATGAGTGTTAATTCCTTTATCTTTTACAGTACTATTGTTGTTCTAGTTGTCAAACTATAGATGTGAGTATATCATCCAGTTTGCACTATCTACATATATATATAAATCTGAAGCATGGCCAAGATAGGAGGATAAAGAAACTGAATAAGTCAGCTCAATGAGTGAAGCTTGCATGTGTGATGAACAGATGACCTTTACGTTTCTTCCCTATATTCGACCATAAAACTGACTCAAATGCATTAACCAGAAGAGAATGAACTTTTTAAATTTCTAATCCAAAGCATACATTACTTTTAAGGCGAGCACGGACATAGCCACTTTGGGGTAGACACTTCTTGTGAAACACAGAGTGGTACAGAATCACTGTGACAAGAGCAGACACGGAATATTAAGTTAGAAGACAACATTTCCAAAAACTTCATTATAACAAAATTTCCTTAAGAATTTAGTACCATAAGTCCCATCATCCTCTCTTCTCCAATAGCGTTGAAGCAGTAAATCTCTTCGTTTCATTCCCCTGCACAAATTTTGTGATCAATACAACTATACAAAATGTAAGAAGTGAATTCTGTTTGAGAGGCATAGAATCTAACCAAGGTAGCCAATCACTATATAACTGCTTGTGAATGATATCTGTATGACCATCAAGGTGCTCAACCACACTGCCACGATAGAGGCAGAAGTCCCATCTGCAAGACAATTGGTTATTTGACATCCGGAATGAGACAAGTCCAGTAAAACAAGTAGATATTATGGATATTTCTTATCTAGAACAGATACAGCATACGAGGTTTTGTGTAATCAAAAATCATCTGGTAACTGAAATCCAAAATAAGGTCCTCCCTTCTGCTTTATAGAAGATCTAGATCCACCCATAACTTAAGAAAGCAGGATTAGTTTACTGAAGTCGGATTTTTTTTTCTCTCCATAATTTCCTTGGGAAACAAACTGGGGAATGTCTGAGAACAAAAGTGAAAAATCTAACGAAAAAGTAGAGCCTACCACATCAGAAAACTCAACTTTGGTGCAGTATTATTAGAGTGTGAGACGTTTGGCTTGAACGCAAATCAATACAAGTTCAATTAGGTTTTAGAAACCAGGTATAGCCTCCCAAATTTAGGACTCAAAACTAACTACCTTATTTCAAATGAAGGTAATAAAATGGTGGTGCTATTGTTGAGCATTTCAGCATAATTTTCAGTCAATAGAAAATTTTTTAGGGACAGTCAATAGATTTGATACTTAGATGGATGGATGAGCATTTCTATGATATTTATGATAAAAAAGGGAAGGAGAACTTTTACAATACAAAACTTGTTATATATATAGAATGAGAGGTAAACTTGCAGCATTCTTACTCTGATCTTGCAGGACCAAGAGACATGACCGCACGGAAAATGGTCTCTGAGGTCCCATCAACCACACCAACAGCCATTATTGCCGGATGATCATCCCAATGCTGAGAACAAGAAGTTTCTTCAGCCAAAAAAGAAAAGATTGAGTACAACTATCATGAATATCCAAAGGGCAACCTACCCCTCCACGCGAATCCCCATCTTTTGCTTCTTTGAAAAGTCGTAACCCTGTGTTAGCAACACTATTTGTCAATGATGCATGCATTGATCCACTTGAATTGTGATTAGAAACTTACAAATATTACCATTCTGACAACCAAATATCTTCCAAGGTGAGGGTGCAATAACATCAGATGTCATTGCCTCTGCATGAACAGATGAGCGAAATGGCCAATCAACAAAGTTCTTGATTTGTGCTGTTTTTGCACTACCCAGTCTGTTGGTACAGGAAAATGGAATTTAAAATATATACAGAATAACAAACTGAATAAGGCAAATACAGGGTAATCACATGCCACATCTGCTGCACGAATGAATTAGACTGTACTCACTAGTCTATTGGAAGTTACAACATATTTCAACATGTAAAGACCAGGAAAATTTATTATCTGAGAGAAGAGTTTTCTAGTAGCATTATTCAGGATATCATTTGAAGATGTTTCAGCTTCAGAAAGTAGGAATGGATAGGCCAGAAATGCTAGAGGTTCACTAAAAAGAGTAAATTTGTGGTTATAGCAAACAAAAATAGGGAAATTCCATTCTATGCACAATTAATTTCTCATGTGTTTGAGTTATTAAAAATTTTACATGTCAATCAACATGTGCAGTAGGTATGTGCTACTAAATATTTCCAGAATTCCATGCATGTCTCTCTATCCATTTAAAGCGTAGACAACTACAATAATTTGCATTTCAACCACCTAAAAGTAAAAAAATATTGTAAACGAAATCAGGAGATTATCAACTATTATTACCTCAGAGATGGCCATCTCTTCTTAGGAAAAGCTACAAAATTCTTTGCTTGACCTCGAGACTCCTAAAAGGAAATCAAAGAAGTAAGGCTTTTCATCATGACAATAGCCATTAAACTCACAGGTTGTAACTTAATAGTGTCAAACCTTTAATGCAGCATCCTTCAAGCAACGGATCCATATTGCTGCTTCCTCTGAACTCCTTGCTCCGAACTGTAAAGTTCAAATATTAGAATGACTTGCTTGCGGATAAATTTTGATATCAAAATGAATAAAACCAGCTCACAGTTCACACACCTTAAGCTGATCATTATGATCTAAAGTACTGTGAAGGGTGAAAATGAAGAAGACCTGCATGTAGTAAACACTTCATAAGCATTAAATATCGACATTGCAGCACTAAAAAATATATATATATATATAAATTCTTCTGGAAAATAAATAAGGGATCTATGATCACACCTTTTTGTGAATGCTCTCCCTTCCATCGTCTGTAACCCGAATGCATGAATCTATCATTGCACTTCTAACAGGCTCCTGTAAAAGAAGAGTTTCAGATAGAACTTATACTTGATTTTCTAATATAAAATCCTTGCAGATATTGCAAAACTAAAAATAATTACGTCTTGATTCAGCTGGTATTACATATTTTAAATGGGACCAAAATTGGTAGATTCCTTGTATTTCAATGACAGAGGTCTAGTTAATCCATTCACAAAATTATTTATATGTAATTATGGCAAAAAATGTTTGGGAGTGGTACTTGAAATCAAGCATCAATCATTTCACATATATTACTTGAAATGTTTCTGTCCCTTCACCCTCCAAAATAACTTTTGCTATTGTACCCCATTCGCTGCTCCATCCTTGAAGTTTTTTCTTTATCTTCAATCATATCTGCTCTGTTATGGCACTCCAGCTTTGATCAGACTTCTATTTGTAGCTTTCCCGTTTGATCCAGGATGTGAAAGTTTTCGTGACATAATGTGAGCAACATTCACCAGCAAGAAACCTCCTACTGCTATTCATGAACCCATTATGAGAATCTCATAATGGTTTCTTCGGCATTATAAATCATATTCTTTAATTACAGGAAGGAATTGGTACACCAAGATCTGACTTTGTGGCCAACCACGTTCCAAAGATGTAGCTAAGGTTCTATACATGAAAGGGTTGAAAACATCAAATCTCGGCTGCACTTTTAAAGCTATTAAATTGGAAGACAACTGCAAGCCATCTATAGCAAGGTTTAGTCCATGGAAGTTGGATCATCTGACTATAATTTGATCTTTAAGTTCCATCAGACCTATATCCACATGTAGCATTGTTCTCTGTGTCTTCTATCTTGTCTTCTCGGTAATCTCATTTCATTAATAAGAGGTGTCTTGGGTCTTCACCACATGGCTAGATCTCACTTCTACTTATCCAAAGTGTTTCTGTTTTCTTTTACATTATCAACACTAGAACACATCAAACTTTATTCAGAAATGTTGGTAGATCAGTTTGGTCTCATCTAGATACAGGACTTCTAAATTATCAATATTTCACCCCGATGAAATTGCACTTGATCACAAGAATTGTTAGGGGTAGACAACCTCCAAGATCAGCACAGAATGGTAACGAGTATCATTCCACCAAATTATAGCAGTTCCTTGTATAGAAAAACTGAGTACCATGAACCTGGCTGCAAAGAATTTCACAATTCAACTGGCAAACCTTATGTGCCAGTTGTGTATTCAAAGAGTGCCAATACCATGGATTCTTAACAATTTCTCAACTCATCTACGATTGTAAAACATGTAACATGATTTATAATCAGGAGATTTAAGAAAAAGGGTAAAATTAAAAAGAAATAAGACAAAAATCTCGTAGTGTTATTGATTTCAAGTTCATCTATGTCCTGCCATCGACGAAACTCAGAACCATAAAAGATGTTACCAAGATACAAAAAAGAAGAGGTGAAGCCTATGATAGCTCTGCAATTGTGGAACAGAGGATTCCTTAAATGTTAAAGCCTTCAGCAGAATTTGAGAAGAAAGAGCCTAAATTGGATAAATACAGTAATTTAAAATGAATTGCTAGTCCTCTGCCTTTCTATGTTACTTGTTTCCTATGGTCATCAAGAAACCAGCCATAAGATATAAGGATTAAATTCATTTTTTTTCTTTTTTTTTTCAAATACAAGAATGAAAATTGAAAATGAGCAAAACCATTAAACCTTATATAGACAGAACCAACCACTCAAACAAACCTGAAATCCAGAATATATATATATATATATATATATATAGAAACACATACACATTCATTTTACTCTCAAATTTCGAAGGAAAACAAATCACATCAGAATATAAAACCAGAATTCAAACACCATTGCCTCATTACATCAGAAAATCCATAATTCTCATCAATACAGAACATGTCCTAATACCAAAAGACCAGAAAAAAAAAAGCCATGACATTTTTAGATTCTGCAAAATGGGTTCTTTTCAAACATATCAAAATCCATAATTCAATCCCAAAACCGAAGAAGAGAAGAAGAGAAGGATAAAACATGAAGGGAAGAGAGAAAGGATACCTCTTTATCAGAAATGGGGATTGCTTTATAGCTCTTGAGAACATTGTTATGAAGAATGAAGTAACGTTTGCGTGAGAATTGTAAGCCAAAACGATTGGAACGTATAGTATATAACCAACCTTCCATTTTAGCTTCCATTTCTTAGAATCATTCAAAGAAAAAAACAAACCAAAGCCTTCCTCTTCTTCTTTATTGTATCATTGATACCACTACCTTCTTCTTCTCCTCCTTATAAAGTCTTCAACTTGAAACCAGAATATTTATTGCATGGCTATGATTTTTATTTATTTATTTACTTATTTATTTATTTTGGCTTTGAATGTAGACTTTGAGGGACCAACGACAAAATGATCCTCTGATCCCAACTAAGGGAATCAGAGAATCAAATTGAAGGAAAACCAGACTTCTTTGAAATTTGCAAGGAAAACCAAACTTTTCTTCTTTTCTTTTTTTTTTGGTTTTGTTTTCTTCGTTTCCTTCTGAGTTTGCCCTTTAAACTCTTCTGTTTTGTTTGTTTCTTTTTTTGAAGTGGTAACTAATTTTGGGGACCTATAAAACAGAACATCGACATCAATAAATCATTGTCTCCAAGCGTTAAATTACTAAACTGCCCTTTCCTTGGAAGCCCACACACAAAAATTCTAAAAGCTTTGTTTTTAATTTACAATTTTTTTTAAATTATTAATAAAAACCTTTCTTTATTTAATGGGTTAAGAATTAACTAAAAAAAATAAATATGGTAAATTCGATAAGTAAATTTCATGGTTTTCATTAAGCTTTGAGTTGGACACGTGGCCAAGTGCAACACAAGGGTCGTTAAGAATTAATTAGAATGGAGAATTGGAAGAAATTGATGTCTAATTACTAGTTTTAATCATGAATTATATTCATTAATGCAATATTTTATATTAATGTTATTATTGTTATTATTATATTTACATCCAAATATTTAACTTAAAATATTATAAAAAATTAATTAATTATAAAATTTTCTCTAATAATATTAATTTATTCGATGCATGTACTGGTTAATTTTTTTTATGTTCATATATATTTTATATAAGGAGTAGCTTGAATTTTCATTTAAAAAAACAAAGACAATATTTTTCAAAGTTTTTAAATTATTTAAGAAAATTAATATTTNGTAGCTTGAATTTTCATTTAAAAAAACAAAGACAATATTTTTCAAAGTTTTTAAATTATTTAAGAAAATTCAAATAAGTTCTTTTTTTTTAATACGTTCAATCAAATTTTATATTTTATTTTAATTAAATAAATTTTTATAATTAACAATCGATTTATTATCATTAATTAAAACATCATTTGTTATTTTTAATACCACATGATGCTGACGTGATATTGATGTAAAAAATTAAAATATCATGTAATTATATTATATCACGTCATTATTAATTATGACATGTTAACACGTCATTAACATTACGTGATAAATAAGTAACATAACTATTAGTTATAAAAATCTATTTGATTAAAAATAAAAAATAAAAATTTATTAAAAAATTTTCAATTAATTCAAAAATATTTTTACATATTAAGAAAGGAGATACTGTCCTTTTTGTATTAAAAAAGAAGAAATGGCAGTCCTTCCAAAGATTGTCCAAATTCCATGCAAAAGCTTCTCTGGCTTTCTCCTTTCTTAATTACTTGGTCAAAATAATTACCGAAAAAGAAAAAGAAAAAGAAAAAGTAAAATCCCTATAATCACAGGTTGGAGAAATGGGTGTGAGCCAGTGACAGTTGCATAATTTTAGACATGAAAAAGACTTGTGGTAAAGGTTGGCAGGTAATCCTACTGTCTCAGTACTTAGATATTTGACTTTGACTAGGTTTTTTTTTTAAAGTTAAGTGATTAAAAAGATAATTAAAACTTAATTTGATTTTTATTATTTATCTTTTGTTTTATATTCATTTTTTATATTTTCTTTATATTTTATTAATTAATCAAAATATAACTATGAATGAGTCAATAAGAGTTAAGTAGTGAGACTAATTTGTGCTAATTTTTTTTTTGAAAGGTAATTTTTAATGATAAAAATAATTAGTTTGAGAGAAATATAAACTGCTTACATAAAAATATATATGGTTAATATTTTATATTATAACGTACCAAATAACTACTTAATATCATGCTATCATAATAAAGATTTAAAATAATAGTGTAATTTCGTAAAAAAAATGACAGGTTTTTTTTTTTGAGAAAAAAATTGACAAAAGACAAAAGTATGTAATTAATAACAACCGATAAAATTATTTTTTTTTCTTCAGTAAAAAAACATCTTAGATTAAGAACCCATATGTTGTTAACATGTCTAACTTAATTAAATATCAACCAATCTAATATAAATAACAAAGATACATGTTATGGCAAAGTAAGATTGACCATATTTTACTTGAAAATAAATTAAAATTTAATAATTAGAGAACAAAAAGTAGTACAATAATTTTTTGCATAACATCATAAACCCTAATAAATTATAAATTAAAATAAAGAAGAATGTTGAAAATTATGTTTATTAATTATTACCATTAACTAAAGATAACCACTCATTTAAATTGTTAGGTAAGAGTTTGGTAATTATTTAAATCAATCTTATTTTACAAAAATTAATATTAAATATATCTAGTTTGTTTAGGTATTCAGTACATTCAAGTGTTAAACAAAATTGCCTAATTAATAATAGTACTTATCAATGGACATTAATTAATTTTGACAGCTTTGTAGGTAATAGCAATTAGATACAGTTAATAATGATCTTTATGCCATTAAAAGATAATATCAAAAGTAAGAATAAAAGTCATTCCTATTGAAGAATTCATTCAATGGTTCTTTCTTTCTATTTTTTGAGTTGGCATAATTAAAGTTAATAACAAGTACTAATATTCAAAAGTCAGATTTGTTAATTTAAAGAGTATTTGAATTCTATGTTTTACATATATTATCTTTTTAGACAAAATGTTTTAAAAAAGTCACTAAAATATTTTAAAAAATTGAAATAAATTCTTAATTTCTCTAATCTCTATAATTATATTTTTGATGATATAAACTTATGACTAATAGTTAATTAACTACTATTAGTTAAAACATCACTTGTCGTTTAATGCTCACATGATGCTTGCATGAAGAGTGAAACTGCTATATGATTATGTTATCATGCTATATCAACATGTCACATGTCACTTTTTAATATGACATGTCAATATATTATATCAATATCATGTGATATAAAATGATCAATTGATATAAAATGATCAATGACAATTTGATTAAAAATAGTTAATCAACTGTTAGTTATAAAAATTTATATGGTTTAAAATAAAAATATAAATATTCGATTGAATGTAAATTAAAAAAATAAAAACTTATTTACGAGAAACATTGCCAGTATGATGAAACCAAGAAAATTAATGAAAAAAAAAAAAAACTAGGTTGAATTCTGGAATTGGTCCCTAAATTATCTTGCAATAAAAAACAATTAATAAGTCTACCAACTTTAAAGCATTAGAACTATTCACGTGGGCACTTAATTATTATGTTCTAAATTCAAGACTTTAAAATAAAACATATATATTTTACTGTATTCAAATTGAAATTTGTTATTCAAATCTCACCCAGTGTACAAACTCTAATTAAACGAAATTATCTTTTTCTATTAAAAATGATTTGAAATATAAAAAAATAATTAAATAAACTAAGAAGGGCAAGATAGGAATTTTATTCATTGATGAAAACAACTAATGTTAGAAATTACACGCCATCATTTTGTTAAAGGGTAGACATCTAAATTTTATAAACTATGTATTGTTAATTAATTATTTAGCAGAAAATATCTATTGATAATTCTTTTTTTATTTTAAGAAAAGATGCTTACTCAAACTTGACTTTTCGTATAAGGAATACCGAAAAACTTATTTGACTGTCTAAATCTGAACTGACCTGATTTAATCAGAAAAAATTAATGACCTCAATATATTTAATCCGAACTCGAAAAAATTTTTAATATGAATGGATCGAATTTGAAATCACTCAAATACAAAATGATTTAAACTAGAATTATATGAAAAATAAATCAAAATAATTTAAATCTGAATAATTTATTTAAATTCAATTTAATTTAATTTTTAAAAAAATTAATAATTTAAATATAAAATAACTCAAACTCAAAACAACCTTAATAAAAAAATATCTTAAATTAACCTAAAAGGATCCGCTGTGAAAGGAGACACTCACCTACCACCTTAAAGAATCGAGGAAAAAGAGGATATCCTTGTCATAGACTTGTGTCAATGTCATTGACTTAACCTTTCATGACATGATACATTTACTCTTAATTTCATTACAATGCCTTTTAATTTGGTATAATATCTTAAAAAGAGTTTTTAAATTATTTAAAAATTTTAAATAAGTATTTATATGTTTATTGTCCTCAATCAAATTTTTGAATTTTTGTTTTTAATTAAATAAGTTTTTATATTTTTATTTTAAATCGAATGAGTTTTTATAACTAACGATTGATTTAATCAAAATTCTATTTATTATTTTATGTCATGTGACGTTCACGTGATATACTAACATATCATAATTGATAATGATATAACATATTGATAAATCATAATAGATAATAACATCACATATTAATTTGACATGATAATATAAGCATGTGGCATTTCTCACTCTTTACATCAACATCATTTCAGTGTCATTTTGATATAAAATAATAATTAATATTGTCACTAATGATAATTAGTCAATCAATAATTATAATTATAATGGTTTATTTGATTTAAAATAAAAAAATTTTGATTAAACGTAATAAAATAATAAAAACTTATTTGAATTTTTGTAAATAGTTTAACGGTTTTTTTAGCATTATGACTTTTAATTTATAAAATTTGGAGCATATAAATTGTGTTGTTTTAGTATAATGTAGAAGTAAAGAATTATATCCTGCACTGAATAATATTAAAATAAATTATTGATAAAAGTATATGAATTCGAAGTCATTTATGTCAACACAAAAACCATATATCTTATAAATTAAGCCAAATTATTGTTGGTGGAGTACTGTGAACTGAGGTAACAAAATTTCAAGCAGCAGCTTCAAATTCCAGCCCTCCAACTTTAAATAACATTTAAAGAACTATGTTTGAATTTCTTAACTTACCTGAAATTGTGCCTGAAAAGAAGAGTAGATTCAATTTTTTGGTAATAATTAACCTCATTTTAACAATTAAAGGCTTGGCACACTAGTTATTACCTCTTCTTAGGAGATTTATTCAAGGTCTGAATCTTCTTTCTTTCTTGAACCTCCTGGTATGTACTAGCAGAGATATAGATTTTTGGATGAAATAGTTAAAGAAATAGGTTAAAGAATCAATAAATAATACATTCGTGCCAAATTTATACTTGAAAGAAGCATATACTTGCGATATTGAGAAAAAAAATATAATATCTAAATAAGTTTATAAATTATTAAAAAATAAATAAATAAATTATTATTATTTTATTATTTTTAAGTAAATTTTTATATTTATATTTTGAGTCAAATAAATTTTATGGCTAACATTTGACTAAATGTTATTAATCAAACACTACTTATCATTTCATGCCACATGAATTGATGTAATATGTTGATATATTATAATAGATAGTAATCATGTAATTTATTCACCGTCCACCTAAAACCTAATAGAATGAATTCCTCATGTATTTACAAGGAAGGGAGAATGATATTTTTTAAAAAGAGAAGATAAATGAAAAATGCTTTATCCGCAAATCAACATATATATATTTTTTGTTAAATCATGAAATAATTTTTATTTTATAAAAAATTTTTCTTTACAAACAAAAAAAAATTGAATTTTTTTTTCAATAACCTTTCAATATTATAAAAGGTTCCCCACCCTCGTGGTAGGTAACAAGGTGAGATCCCTTTAATTGTATGAGTGAGATTCGATTACCAAAGATTGCTCTCAGATTTCTGTGCAATATTATAAAAAGAAAAAGAAAAATCATTTTCATCTGGTTTACTTTTAACTACAAGAAAAAGTCATTTTCATCTCGTTTACTTTTAATTACAAAGCTTTAATTGGAAAATTCATATGGTTCCACAGAAAGGAGTAAAGAGAGGAGAGTGTGTGAAGAACGAAGTGGTAGACTTTTAGTAATGAAGTGACAAAATGCCCAACTAAATCATTTAATTTGTCAATGAAGTATTCATCTTATATTAAATAATTTTCAAGGAGTAGTTGATTAGTTAGTATATATATATATAAAAGTTTGGATAGAAATCCTCAATTCAAACTAATAGCATTTTCCACTTATAAATTGACATTATTAACCTTTTAATTATAGCATGTCATGCTCAGTTTAATGTGTAAAATCCTTTTCATGAAATGGCCTGGTTTTGTCCCAGAAATCTTCCCAATTCAATGTTTAATACCCCACCCATGATCAATTGAAGGGACACAGAAAAAGAAACTCTGCCCCATTTCTCATGGAAGATAGCAACCGATTTCAATGCGCAAATTTCCAACCCCCACATTGCATTGAATAAATGATGCAGTTAGTAGTCTCACAGGCTTTCCAAGTACAGAATTTGCTACCAAATTGCGACGCTCAAGGAGACTTTCCAAATCCGAATTTGGCTTAGTTGCCAGAAGATTCTGTCAAGTTTGTAAGACAGATTGGTTACCAGGATCCATTGTTTTCCTAGCATGTTCAAAACTTGCTTGGTGGTTGAAACTTGGAGTCAGCTACAGGTAAACCAACATCCCCTAAACCCCATCCCTCCTTTCCCAGGATTCTTCTATCCACCAACATAGAGACAATCAATTGGTAGGTTTATTATGCTATGCTTTATCCTAGAAAAAGCACAATCCAGATTTAGAGTTATATTGGGCTTTGGGTATAGTTGCAATTAATTGTTGTCGGATAGGCTTTGGATGGGACAGTGCTTTGATTCCTTCTGTGGTAAATTCAGCTAACTGAATGCGTAGTTCCTAGTACCTTCTTCAGAGTCTTGAGAATTTAATAGAGCTTGCTGGGACGTGCAAGACTTTGTCTTTCATGCTTTGCCTGGGGAAAATGGTTCAGTTCCATCAAACATGAAGCTTTAGACCCTGCAAAACAAAAATAACCTTATGCTCATTTCCATCAGGATTGTTTTCAGGAATATTCGCCCATCCGAATTTCCTTTTCCTCTTTCATTTGACCTTTTTCTCCCTCTTTTGGAGACATGGGAATTTATAGAACTTAACCACAGAACTGAAACTTCAGAAAAGTTGATGAATACGTATGTTAGGCTTCATTTGGTCTCAAAAATAGTGGAACCCTATGTAGCAAGCTTCTTCATCTTTTGCTGTTTCACCATCAAATTAGGCAAAGAGTACACAATTAAACATTATATACGGTTATCCATCCCAGATGAAAGACCTAATAAAAGCATAGATGTCAAATGGTACTAAGAACTAAGCCCACCATCGAATCTAATAAAATTTTAAGAAACAGCAACTCCGACGTGTAACCCACCACAGCACTTTGGATATCACCACGAAGATAAATGTCAGAAAAATAAAACATGTAGCTCACTGTTGAAACAATTCTGTGTCATTGTATAACAAGAGTTACAACAACAAAACTTTAAAATGGCAAAACTATTTTCGTTGGAGAAAATGTTCAGAATTTTAGTACACAGAATAGTTACTAACAATGTCCTAGCTCCAGAGTTGGTGTGTGTTCTAACCAAGGTAAAGTGGGATCACTGCAAGCTATAGAGTGACAGTTTGGAACTATCTGCTAATTTACCTTCAAGAATCCCACAATCTTTCACTTACGTATGGAAAGATCAATGTGTAGGTAAGCTATGCAAGCAACGAAAAACAAGAAGAATGCTGAGGCCAACATCAGAGGCTCTGCAAGCATGAATATTGGCTTGAAGGTATAATAAACCTGCCAAGAAGGGTAAATGAAAAGACATGAGATTGAAGAACATTGTGTTCCAGTAACAACAATGGACAGGTTTTATATTATTATTCATTATAGCAAGAAGAAAGATAACATGTTTAAGATATTACAGGTGACAGAACTGATCAAATATGAACATGAAGGCTTGTTTACAGAAGGAACCACAAGGTCCACATCATAGTGGTTAGCATACCAGGTTTGACCAAGTTTTTAAACTCAAACAGTCCAAAAACAGACACATTAAAGAGCATGAGTCTCCTACTCACAGCTCTAATCGACCAAACCAGTCCAAATGTAATAATTGAGGTTATAATTTAATAAGGACAAATAGGGCATCTTCCCAGGTTTAGCGAGCACATGTACATCAGGTAATGAATTAAACAAAGCACAAGCAACACAAGTGATTTTTTCCATCAAAAACAATCTCTAGCATATTGCTGTTATCCTAGGACTTCAGTCCATATCTTAAGATAAATTGATATAGAGTCTAAAAAGTAGCTATAAATAAAATTAAGTGGCATTCTCAATTGTATGCCTCCTCATGTTCTACATGTTCTCCAGCAATAGTTCGCTTAATTAGGGCAGAACAGAACAGCCTGCAGAAAGCACTTTCATATGTGTTTCAATCATGGTACTCCATCCACTAATGTTTATAATATCCTAAAGTGATAGAATCATTATGGACAAAAACAAAATTGATACCAATGCAGAAACACATAATACAAGAAGAAAAGTTGACAAGTTACCTGGAAATGAGAATTGTGCCCAGGAACGACATTTTTCTTTTCCAAGACCACTACAGTCCTCCCCACAACATCAAGGTAAGAATATTTGGTCTGCAAGATTCAAATGTAACAAATCTCAGTTGACACAGAAGACAAAATCTTGATGAACTACATGCATAAAAGCAAAGCATTCACATTGCAGGAGAACAGTTTTCAATGCACTGCCTCAAAGCAATCCAGTAATTTTATTAAAGAAAATAATGATATCATCTGAAGTTTGGGCATTGCCTCTCTGTTAATGGGCACAAAGAATGTATATGCAACACCCACTGTCTCTATACATGTACTAAATTATATGAGAACAAGCAAGAGAAAGAGATATATTATTATATTGGGAATAATTACCTCAAGATGCTGGTCCACGGGGAACGGAACAACAGCAGAAGGGTCTTTTGATCCCTCTGGTAGCACAACCTGAAGCATACATATTAATTCCAGTCATAGTTGAATTATATTTCACCATTTAGGACAAAAGATTAAAGCAACAAATATAGAGCAATTATGTTTTAACAATATGAATGCAAAATCATTATACTAAACCTACTTTGATGGTTAACTTGTCTACCACTGTCTCCATAAGGGGGCATCCAAAGGTAAAATTGACGTAACGTCTGTCTTCAGATGACTCAAAAAGAAAGTCTTGCAATGGTAGCCCATAACCAATGACAAAAGTTGCTTTCCAACCTCCAAATAAAGGATATCGTGGTTCAATTTCCAGCTCTGACTGTAAAAGCATTAATTTAGTCAACATACATGAAAGCAAAAACTATGAGAATGAGGCATATGAAAAAGCATTAATAAAACCTTTCCTATTATGTTGACCTTTGCATCAACTGGAAACATGATAAATGCTGCACTAAGATGTAAATGCATAATAAAAAACTGAGTACCGAGCCAGGAAAACGAAAACAACTTGCATTTTAATACACAAGATTTGATAGACTTCTTGCCATTCTAAATGCATACTATTCTACAAGGAATCAATGGGGAAATGGAATAATGCCCATCTTTGCAAAATATCACGTTTCCAATTTATTTCAAATGGAAAATCACACGCCATCAAGGAGAATTACAAATACAAGCGTTTCAAACATTTCCTTGGTTACACATTCAACAAACTGGAATAAAAATGTATTATTTTTACAAGTAACTCATAAATCACAAATTCTAACATTCACAATGCAAGTGATTTGATTGTAAAAAACAATATTTTGCTGCTAGAAAGAGAGAGAATAGAAGAGAAACACATTGGAATACCTTCCGAGAATCTGTACGCAGGTGTGATGATGAGATGTTTCCTATTTCATCCCGGTAGTAGACAGAATGAACCCTAGGTGGTAGTCTTGCCAGAAGGTATCTGAATGAGGATACACCATTAAAAGATGGCTTTGATTGGTAATCAACCCTGCGAATGGTACACAACAGAAAATGAATATACAAATAAATCTTAAAAAATGAAAAAAAAAATTCTTGTTTTCTTGATGAACTTTCAAGCTGCATCATAGCAGCAGTAGCTACTGTACCTTGAAAATACACCTTTGTGTCGAGCACCGGCATGAACCAACTTGTACTGCTCTGTGACCTGAAGGTTGCCCCAATGAGATATTTCAACTTCCCGAACAAGCTCCTCAACAACAGCAAATGGGCTATTATTCTCAAAATGTACAAGAATTGCAGAAAAAGAGTATGGAGTATGATCCTCATATGGCCCATACTTTATTTCAGTGCCTGCACGGTTTGTTGGTTCCACCCTTGTGAACGAGTCCACCTTAGTACTTGGTGTCTTAATAAAAGTTGTTTGTTGCTTAATATGATATGGTGACAATACCAAAGCACTATCACGATAATATACTAACTGAGATTCTGATTGGCCTATCTCCGCTGGAAAAGGTTCTAGGGAGTGTGTCAACATATACAACACTTCTAGTGTTATGCTTTCTGCAGAATTTAAGGGATTAGCCAAATAAATAGTAAAATATTTAGTGTCATTAGGTGCGTCAGGCAGTTCCGTTGGTTTTACTTCCAGACGGACAAAAGTAGTCTTCTTCCGCTTGCCTTTAGTTGCTAATGCTTCAACTGTTGCTAGATGATCAACTTGGCTGGGCGGGAAAGCAAGAACAACTTCTGAAGCAGGCGAACTGCCAGCATTCTCGACCTAAAAGAGAGCCATACATTAATATTCATATTAAAATACATGCAAAAATTAGATATGTAGAGATTACACAATTCCCCCATATTATCAATGCAAATACTTTAGAGATGCCTTGAATTTGTTCGCCTGAATAAACCAATGTAAAATTATAGGCTCCATTTTGATGTTACTTTGGCTAATTACCTTTTTTGCTATTGTACATTTTGCTTCCCCAAAAATTGCTAAATACAAAAATGCATTTGATTGAAAATGAATAAATACCTAAAATACAACATACATTGAAACATAATTGTTTCATATAAAAGTAAATCATGAATTTTGCTATGCAAGAATGTTAAAGCTTTTTAGGTTTAATTCTTCAAAAATATTAGTTTCAATTTTTTGTAACTAAACCCACTATGTTTTTCACTTTCCAAAGCAAAAGGTAAGTAGGAGAAGTGCAACCAAACAAAGCCTCAGATAAATTGGCAAGCTCTAAATGGATCTACATGATAACTCGGGAGGCATAAAAAGGAATTGAATTAAAAAAATCTGTACATCTTATAGGAAAAAAAATACTAAAAATTCAGGTAAATGTGAAAACCAAGTTTCAAACTCGAATATAAAACCTCATCCTATACATATATATATATCAATAAATTTGCAGTATTAAGAAAGAAATTACCTTCAAAGTCAAGTAAACTTTAACAATGTGTGAACTCAAGTCAATCTGCATCAACCAAAAAATATATTTTTTAAAAAATGAATCAAACAAGAAGCAAAAAAATGAAAAATTGCAAATAAATAAGATAGAAAAAACCAAAATCAATCAAAATACTGAGATCAAGCATAAATATTACAAATTTTTACAATTGAAGCTTATAAAATATATAAATAATAAAAACTCCTACTTGAAATGATTTCCTTAACCAAAAAGACTAAAATTAACGAATCACATATCATAGTTTCGACAATTTCGAATAGATGTAAGATTAAAGAAAATGAAAAAAAGTACAAAAACAAAGGTTTGGCGCTTACTCTACGCTCGGCGTTGGAGATTAGGAGGTCATGTAGAGCAGAGGATCTGGAGAGGAAGAATAGCAGAGAGAAGAGTGTGAGAGCTAGGGCTTCTCTAGCTCTGATCGGACCCTCCATTGCAGTTGACGAGAGAGTGAAAAGACTGGCTTTCTGCCAAGGTCGAGGACTAAGGAGAAACAGAAGGGAAGAGAGCAAGAGAGAGAGAGAAGGTTGGTTGGGTCCGGTCAACTCTTTTGGGCTTTCCAACTATTGGGCTAGCCTTTTTTTCTTTTGGGCTTTCAAATTTTTTTTATCAATTTATAATAATATCTCTTTACAATTTCAGGATAATATTAAGAAATTCTATACATAAGATTATTATTTACTGAATAATTATAATCCGACATAATTAATAGATAATTTCTTAAGAAATGCCATTTGAATTTTGGATTACGTGGTCACTTAATTTTTTTTAATTTTATTTTCTATAAAGAAGAGTAATATTTACTTTTGTAATTAAAAATAAAAAATTCTATTTAATATCATTATTGTAAACACTGAAAAGAAAAAAAATTATAGAGAGCTCAAGTGCTAAGTCTTTCTATAAATTATTGTGAATTAGTATTATATTATCTTATGTAATTATCTTGTCATTTAAATTGTAAACCTCACATCTCTCTATACGAGTTCTTTTTATTTTCATTTTTTTCCTAGAAAAAAGACAAATAAAGAGAGCCTAAATTGTTAATTAAAGGCTTGACATTTTAAAAATCAAGAAAGAAAGTTATTTAATAGAAAAAAATAGAAAATAAAAGAAAAAATAACCTTAAAGAAATTAATCCAATAAGTAACAGTTTGCAAATGGTCGATTTAGTGTTACAATTTCAAAAATCGAAAGAATTAAACTTGCTTTACGAAAAAAATTGAATCCAATTGAATGAATATGTTTAATCAAATTGATCAAAAACTGAACTATTTCGATTGATCTCACTGTAACAAAAATTTTACAATATTTTACTAGTTTTTAAAATATTATATATATATATATATATATATATAAATTTTAACACGTTTAAGTAAATTCAAAAATAATTAACAATCCAAAATTATTATGAAGTAAAGTAAAAAAAACCGTTACTATATACATATAAATATATATTGAATTTTAATTTGATATGTTCAATTAAGAATTTTTTCAACCCAAAATCGAACTAAACACCTCAAAAACCTTCTAATCAAAAAAAAAAATCAAACTCATTTCGATTTATTAATTTTTTTGGATTCGAAATGATTTTGCTCATCCTACAAACAAAATCTAAGCAAACAACACTTAGCTTAGAAGTGTAACTTATTTGACTATATTAATTGNTTTTTGGATTCGAAATGATTTTGCTCATCCTACAAACAAAATCTAAGCAAACAACACTTAGCTTAGAAGTGTAACTTATTTGACTATATTAATTGCTCTCACTACCAAACGTTAAAAAAAAAAAAAAAAATTGACGTAAATAATTTAATTAAATAGTAACACAAAAATAACAGCAAGGAACCGATTTTGCTCCCGGATTTTCCCCTTTAGACTCGGGACTTTCTCCATTTTCCCATGTTTCCACTTTGCTTTTGTCACACATAAACCAAAAAAATAAAAGGAAAAGAAAAGAAAGGAAAACCCCAAGTTTCTTTTATTGATTATTTTGGTGAGTATCATTCCACAAAGAGTTCATTGTTTGGTGTAACGTAGAATATGTTTCTTTGTCTTTCCTTGTGTGTCTTTTTGATGGTGACAAAGGAAACGTTTGGTTTTTAAAGTGAAGAAAAACATGGCATGCATCATGAGGCTGGGATCTAAATCTGAAGCCTTTCACCTTGATGGCCAAACCTGGTTTGTTTTTCTTAATTTGTTTGTTTCCTTCTTGCTTTTGCTGTTTCTATGTTATGAAAAGATATGGGTGTTTTCATTTTGATAAAAGCATGTTAAAGTATGATGAATATAGAACATGGGTTATGATGACCATTGTTTCTTGAGTTGCACGTAACTTTCTTTCAAACCCCAACACCTTCTTATGAGTTAGAAATGGAGTTTTGGCCTTTAGGCGTCGTCCCAATGAGAAATTAAATATGGGATACGTGAGGGTAATTGTTGTTTCACTTTGGAAGTCAAAAGAGAGGAAGATAAGAGCGTTTGAAGGGAAGAAATTGGAATCAAAGAAGTTCTCTTTTAGCCTGGTTCTTTATACAAAATAACTGAATATAGAAAATAGTCATTTCTGAAGATAATTATGATTGTTGAAAAAATGTGTGTTAAGCTGAATCCTCATTATTGGATGCTGGTCTACCTATGTGTTTGCTAAGTAACTTCTTCTATTCTCTGAATCCATCTTCCTGGCATTAATTTCATTATTGAATTGGCAGCTTATTTCTTCGATAGTTGGATCTCAAATTTGTCTTATGCGCATGTCATAACTATATGTTCTCTTTTCTTCTCTTCCAGGTTGTGTTCAACTGGTCTTTCAAGCGATGTCATTGTTGAAGTAGGGGAAATGTCCTTTCATCTTCACAAGGTGCTTTTAACTTTGTCATCCATTTGTCACATTTATATCTCCAGAGTGTAAACATCATGCCTTGTAAGGAATCAGTATAAAGTAATTCAGCGTTATCTCAGAAGTCAGGACCTTTTAAAATGTACATATGATTGTTGGAGGTTTTATTTGGGGTATATACTTGGTAAAAGTTGGCTCTTTCTCATCACAGAAACAAGAACTGCGTTCCTTTTTTTTTTGGCTCTAATGTTAGGTGTTAGGAGAACTGATATGCTCATTTTGGAAAAATGAGCTTTAATTGATTAAAAAATTGTAGCATTCATATATACAAGTTGCATAGTTTATCTTATTACTTCATCAAAATATTGAGAGTAAGTTCAGTTTATAGTTTCTTACTGATTACCGCGTAGGATACTTTCTGGTATGACTGGTAGATGAAACCAGTTTTGGGATGATTAGTAGATTCATATTGTTGTACAAGAATGCTTCCTATTTTGTTTCATTGAAGATATTGTCAATAGAATGCCTTATTCGCTCAGCTTTCCTAGTTGCTTCTTATTATTTCTTTTTGGCATTGTACCATAAAAGGAGAAACATTTGTGCTTACCTGCTTTTTAGAATTGTGGTAGACATCTTTTTTTTAATAGCAGAACTGTGGTAGACATTAATGTGTCTGTTTTAATAGTTCATATTAGAATGTCTTTTTCTTTTTAAATTTACTGATCAGATTGTATTTTCCCTTTCCCCATCTTGTCATGTTTATCAGTTTCCGTTGCTGTCCAGAAGCAGAGTAATAGAGAATCTTATTAAGGACTATTCTGGTGGGGATGAGAAAAAGTGTGTTCTGCAATTCCATGACCTGCCTGGTGGAGCCAAAACCTTTTTGCTTGTAGCCAAATTCTGCTATGGCATCAGATTCGAACTCACTGCATTAACTATTGTCAGCCTTAGGTGTGCAGCCGAGTATCTTCAAATGAGTGAAGATCATGGGGAAGGAAATCTCATAGCACAAACAGAAAATTTTCTGAATGAGATCTTCAGTAACTGGACAGACTCTATCAAAGCTCTTGAAACCTGTGAAGAGGTTCTACCATATGCACAAGAGCTTCATATTGTTTCACGATGCATAAATTCCTTGGCAATGAAAGCTTGTGCTGATCTGAGTTTGTTCGGTTGGCCTATGTCAGGAAGTGGTACTGCTGCACAAAGTCCAGAGGACACTGTCTTATGGAATGGAATAAGTGCAGCAGTCAAACCACCACCAGTGAGTGAAGATTGGTGGTACGAGGATGTGTCCGTCCTTAGATTATCTCTGTATAAAAGGTTGATTCTAGCTGTTGAATCAAGTGGCATAAAGCCAGAGAGGATTGCAGGTTCCCTTGTCCACTATGCGAAGAAGCATCTTCCTTTGTTGGGTAGGCAGTCGAGCTTCCAGAATTGGGACCATGCTGCCTCTGGATCAACTGTGTCTGCCCTATGCGATGCAGATCAAAGGAATCTCCTTGAAGAAATAGTGGCATTAATACCTAATCAATCAGGTGCCACCCCAATAAATTTTTTGTTGAGACTTCTACGAACATCCATGATTTTACATGCTAGTTCGTCATGTCAAGAGAAGTTAGAGAAACAGATTGGGGCTCAGTTGGATCAAGCAGCTTTGGAAGATCTTCTGATACCGAATATGGGGTACTCAGTGGAGACCCTTTATGACATTGACTGTGTTCAGCGGATTCTTGATCACTTTGTTCTGTTAGATCATGAGGCAGTTGACTCTGGTTCTAATTATATAGTTGATGAGGGGCAGCTTATGGGAGGTTCCCATCCAATGACCCCAATGACATTGGTAGCTAACCTGGTGGATGGATATCTGGCTGAGGTGGCACCTGATGTTAACCTGAAATTGCCAAAATTTCAGTCACTGGCAGCTGTTATTCCGGACTATGCCAGACCCTTGGATGATGGAATTTACCGGGCAATTGACATATACCTTAAGGTAAGATTCTTCACGTTACTTGGTTGATTCCCAAAATAGATCATTCATTTGGATCACCAGATTTGAAAACTATGATTATGCATTCATACCAAGAATTTGTGTATGGCATGTCGACATCATTTCTGACAGTTTTGTTGCATTGCAAAGGTAAATGACTGCTTATTGTTCAACTTTAAATCTCAATTAACATTTGATATTGTTCTAGAGTATAATAGAGATATAGGTAAATTATGTGCACAAATTTTCCAAAGGATAACAGAAATTTGTCATTTCTTTTATCTACCAGTGAAATTGAAATTTTTTTAAACTTATATAAAACATCCATGGATTGTTCAAACTGCTGTCAGTAAGATTTGCAGTTGGGGATCACATCGAGGAATATAAGCTTTAGTGCCCCCAAATATGAATTTTCTTGGCATGTTTCTTCTGTTCTTTTATTTTTGAAAGTTTTGATTTTTGAAGAAGAAATGGAGGTGAACATGCTATCCATTGGCACTGAATATTTGTCTTCTGATCTCAAATGGTTTTGTTTATTTAACAGATATATGTTACTGTCAATTCCATGAACGAATCATCACCTACATAATAATCTTGATATTGCCATTACACTTTCCTCATCCTCAAGATTAAAAGAATGGAACAAAAGTTTTCAGTTGCCATTAAAATTAATTTTCTTTCTCATGTTTTTTCAAAAAGATGCTTCCAAGTGCATGTTAGGCTAGTCCTTCCACCCTCCTTGCTAAGTACTTAATACTGTGTTTCTCAACTTCAGGCACATCCCTGGCTGACAGACTCTGAGAGGGAACAAATATGCCGCCTCATGAACTGCCAGAAGCTCTCATTGGAAGCCAGCACTCATGCAACCCAGAATGAGAGGCTACCTCTCCGAGTCATTGTCCAAGTTCTATTCTTTGAACAACTTCGGCTCCGCACATCAATTGCTGGTTGGTTCTTTGTCTCTGACAACCTTGGAAACTCACAAAATCCAAGTGGGAATCTTGAGATTCCCAGAAATAATGCGTGTGCACATGTGGGAACTACTCAAGACCACTTTTTGGCGGTTGATGACATAATGGAGCGGGTTTCCGAGCTTGAGAAAGAGTGCTTGAGCATGAAAGAAGAACTTGAAAAGCTGGTTAAAACAAAGGGTGGTTGGAACATTTTCTTGAAAAAATTTAGTTTTAAATCGAAGTCTAAGTCCTGTGATCCAAAAACAGCAAAGTCTTCTGATTCAAAAAAATCAAAGCCCTATGATTCTAACACATCAGCAACAGCTTCATTCACAAATGGAAGAGGAAATCACAACAAGGGTGAGTCCGGATTACAAGTTTTGAAAGAAAACTAACAACGGGCAAGCCTTCTGTTTAGTGTTGTGTTTCTTCATCTCTTTCCTTCTGGATGCTAGTTAGTCATTAGTCATTCGTTGGTTTGTAGTTGCCGTAATTATGTTTAGACATCTTTAGATCATGATAGGTTCTTCTCAGTGATTCTTAACAACTAAAGCTGTCATTGTCTTTTCTTCCGTACTGATATTTGGTACCTTATGGAGCTCCTATTTCTGAAGCTTATTTTCCCCCTATTTGCCCCAATCAAAAGTTTTCTTCTCCTTTGTTCATTGCCTATGTTGAGTTGATGCTTAAATACCAGTATAGTTTAGAGGGTTGCAGAGATGAAATATTTGAGCTAAATGATTTGAACTCTCTATGAGATCTTAAGCACTGGCAATTTGTACAATTTAGAGAGGCCATAGGAGTTCTTGTCTTGATTTCTCTAAAAAATGATTAGATTAAATTCTTTCAGGTAATAACATAGTTGCAGCCATTCTATTTCTATCCATGAACAAATGGCCCTGGTGCCACCATTCCTCATCTTCTTGAATATACAGTCATTACCAGATCCCTTAATCTACAATAACCTGTTTTTGACTTCTCAAGCTTTCAATTGTAGCAGTAACCTTTTCAACTGCAGATCGGTTCTATAGATTTTGAAGCTAACATCAACTAATAAAAAGTTAATTACACATTTAATATCTGTAATAAAATGTCATTTCATACCTAAAGTTTAAACATTCACAATTAAATACTCCAATTTCACAAGTGACAAAAAAAAAAAAAAGAATGCACCACATGTTATAATTCTTCTTGGTTGTTTGTGCAAATATCAAATTGAGTATTTCACTACAATTCAAGTCCTAAATGTATCATTAAAAAAAAGTCCAAAATGTATAATTAGTTCATTACAAACCTACAACATTGTGCTACAACTGCCAAAGATGCAACAGGGATAAAAACTTTGGTGGGAAAAAGAAGATTGGAAAAGATCAAGAAAAGAGAACAATCAAATGCATCCCTTGGCATACTTCAAAAAAGAAATCATGTCGCATTTGCAGTCGGGAACAGGATCCCCGCACTTATTGCAATATCTGAATGTTTAGTATAAATACGAAGATAACAAAGTTCTAACATTTATCAGATGCAAGGGATTTAGTACTCGGTCCAATGCTTCCCATTTCTATATAATAACTGATTTAAGCAGAAAGCAAAAAAGTAGTAAGAAACTACGCTCGCCAACTAATTAAAGTTCTGGTTACTATCACTAAACACCATGTTACCAAAAACATGTCATCTCAAAAGCCATCCCCACCCATTCTATCCTGCATCTCAGCTCTCCTCTCCTCTTTCAGCTTCTCCACAATTTTCAAAGTCTCAGGATCAAAGAAACGATCGCGCACAAACTTTTTCTCCTCCGCTTGTATCTGCTTGATAATACTAGCATATGGGTTGGGTGGAGGTTTCTTTCCTTGAAGACGGGCAATTTGTTTCAACCGAGCATATGCCTTCTTCTTCTCCTTTTTCTCCGTCACATATTCCATCTAAATGTGATACCAATAGTTAAAGAACTGCGGATAAAACAGAAGAAAGCAATGTTTTCTAGGTTGAGATCCCCTCCATTTTTTTTTTTGACCAACACCATCAAATACACCTATTATCAACATCCATGTTTATAGAATGCACCATGAATTATAAGTTCATGGCATATGAATGGTAATGATGAGCCTATTAGGTACTATAGGTCAAAAAGTAATGAAGGGGAGCCAGACCCCTTTTTCTCCACTTCTATTTGCTCAACAACCATCAAAGAATGGACTGGCAATTTAGAAACAGAAAAAACAAAGAGAGAACAAAAGAAGTCTTGAATCATGAGCTCAAGAATGTAAGAAACATACATCAGCTACAGCCATCGCTTCCTCCTCGCTGACTCCCTGCTCTTTCAACTCAAGCACCCGCAAACCGAATAGACGGGCTGGAGGTGGATCAAAACTGGATATTCTGCAAAGGAAACAAACATAAATTAATCCACTCATCACTAGTCTCTAACATGAAACCAAAGCAAGAGATTATTCAATGAAAGTAAAAAAAAAAAAAGGAACAATTACAAGAAGCAAAAACATAGAGATTATGTTATTCTCAGAAATATCTGCTTGGATGTCAATCAACAGGATCCACTTCTACGAGACAGATAAAACAACCAAATTTCCTACATAAGGAATATTTACTCAGTAGATCCATATAAAGAAACACCAAGAAGTTCTCGTCTAATTGTATCATGCTCCCAAACAAACCCAAACTTACATAGTTTCTTCATTTGGTGATAAAAAAGCTCTCAAATTCCAGTCATTTTCAAATTTCAATATGCAAGCAAATAGTTTTATCTGAACACATTTGCAAACACAAAACCCTTCAAACCAAAATTTTAAGCATGGGTTTACCTGACTCAACTCTTTGCATAAGATCATATTCCAACTATTTGATATTGGCATAGTATGCAGTTAGCATCTAAAAGACCAAACTCAAAATGCTTGCTTTTGTTTCTGATGTCGAAAGGTTTAAAATGAAATACCAAAATTTCATTATTAGCACAACGATAACGAAAACCAAATTCACTCTGAGAGTGCATATCTAATGGGCTTCATACCATAACAAACACAAAAATGAATAATGAAAGAAACAGCATATATAGCAAAATAATACTTGATGGCATCTTCATGCTTTGACTCTGGATATTTCTCAAAGAATTTTTTTATGTACACATCTTCTGGGAGACTGATCCTCTTAACCTTTCCATCAGCACGAGGAAAGGTTGCAGGTGGCGCCCTGTATGACATGACCAAAAACACAATTATATTAAGTATCATTTACAAATGAACGCAGCTAACATCTACGCGGACAAATGCTAAAGACAAGCCTAAACCAAAAGCATAGGCATCATAATCAAAACTATAGAGCTTCACATACAAGCCATAACAAACAATTTCATCGACAAAATGAAGTCTCTTGATCATATTTCACATATTACAAATTACAAACTCGCCCCTTGATTGACAAGAATAATTTCTCTTCAAACAAATAAGTCATCAGATAATTTTTTTTTCTTTTTCAGGCATTGCAGATTAGCAAGTGACAAAAACATTTAAAAAGAGAACCCGAAAATGAACAAGTAGAGTCACTATTCTAAAGCTACGAAGAGACCAAAAGTTTCTTGGTTCTGCTTTTCAAGGAAAACACAATGTAATCAATCAAAATTGTTACATTTTCTTCTTTAAAACAATCTGGGCCATTTTGATTACTCCATTTTCATTACCCAAATAAAAAGTTAATTTCTTTGAACACTTCAAAAGAAACCCAGTTGTTCGAATCCCAAAAGAAGGGTTTTAATTGCAAGAAAGTAATAAAAGAATACTAAGGTTAATCCCAATAAAAGGAAAGAAGGGAAAAAGGTGGAAAAGAGAGAGAAAGAGACAAACTGTTCCATGGCTTTGAGCCAAGCAGGCTCAGGTTTGGCTAAACCTTTGACGAGTTTCCTTGCTTTCGTTAACAAATCTCCTTTCATGAACGACATGTCTGCGTTCCCTTCGCTTGCTTTGCTCTTGTCGTTGATTTCTTCTCAGTTCACAAGTATGCAAGGAAAAGTTGCTCAACAAAGCAGTTTCCCCAAGCGACGTCGTTTATTTGGGTTTTAGCTGCTTCGGCTTGGGCTTTTCTGAAACGTTTTTATTTATTTTTACATGGGCTGACACCTTGTAAAGGGGCTGGATCTGCAGGTGGCAGCCCATTCTTCTTCTTCTTCTTCCTCTCTCAATTGAAACTTTTCAAGCTTTGATTTTCCTTTTACCGTCTGTTGAAACCCAAATTTTTATCAATAAAATCCAAGCAGATTGCGAAAGCTCTTTCCAGCATTCCCATATCAAGAAGGTATTTAGACAAATTCCTATACTTTTTTTTTCTTGTAATTGTATAGATATTGCAACGTTCAAATTTTACCCTTTCCCCCCCCTTGAAAACGCAATATTTAGCAATCAATTCGGATTTTTCCCCCTTTTGAATGTGTTTATAAGTTGAGAAATGTGAAAAATAAGCAATACTCGCTAAACAAAACATTGAATTTATTTATTATATTTAAAGGGTATATTCAAAAGTTCTTTGTTCTATTTTTGTTCTTAAGGAAAATGAAATTTTTAGTATTCAATTTGGGTTTTTGATGTGTTGCTGAGATGAGAAACACGAAAATAAGAAATACCCATATAGCGAAACATGTTAAGTATATACTTAGAATGTGAATAAGGGTAATTTGAAGTTAGTTGAATAAAAGAAATTGATTTTTACTGTTTGGTTGTTATTGGAAAAGAAGAAGGAAACGTTTGGTGTAGAAATATTGGAGAAATCTTGTGAATGATTTATAACTTAAAATTTGCTTTTCTAATAGGTAAATGAGGTTACATTGGAAGCAATTCTTATGATTTCAAGACCAAAACTTGTAAGCAGATTATTTTTTTTTTGTTGAGAAAACAATGGGCTCAACTTAAGTCTTTATCCCAATCTGTTTCAGTTGGAGTTTGTTTCTATTTATAAGGTTATGGTGCTTGTTGTTTAATTTATATTGACATTAATGCATTTGAAGTGAAGTTGAAATCTGAAAAAGCTTGGCATATTGCGGTAGATGTCAATGTTAATGGGTGCAGGCAGGCAAGGAGTTAGATGGATTTTTTGTATGTTTTCCTTGAATAATCACTTATCTTTTCAAATTACAACAAGCAAAAAGGTTTTAGCTTTCTGGGGTTTATTTTATGGAAGTCACAATGAATATTGCATCTTTAATAAATTCCCATTTTTCTGGTTTACATTATTTTGAGTCCGTTTTGGCTATCTGAATTGAATTTGGCAAGTTAAAGTTGCATGACTTCTCTCAGAACTGATGCTTTGATACAGGTTGTTTCATGATTTGCAAAAATGACATCCATTGAGGGAAAGATGGGTCAGCCTCAAAAAACTAGTAATCGGACTGCTAACACTGCCAAGGTTCAGAGTTCAACTTCATCCTTTAGAAGGTGGGGTAGGAAGTATCCGTTTATCAGATATGGGCTTCCAATGATTTCGTTAACTGTGTTTGGGGCAGTCGGCCTTGGTCATCTCTTGCAAGGCAGGTTAGTTTTGGTCCTTGGATCTATATTAATTGCCTAATTGCAAATAGATTTTGGGAACCACTTCTGCAGATGAGACTTTTTGTTTCATCTGGGAGTTGATACATCCAGAGTGAAAACAGAAAATGATAATTTTCTGTTGTTGATCTGATATGAAAGCTTTATTAGTATTTGTTATGTAACAATTTTAAGCTCTATTATAAGATGATTGATAGGAAAATATTTTTTCTTTTGCACCTTTTGTTTTCAGTTCATTTTTGGATTGCTACGAAGGCTTTCCACAGTTAAGCAATGGTGTTAGTTCCAAGGATGGCATTTGTACTTAACTTGTAAAGCTAGCTAAAAATTTCAGATCATCATATGGTTGGAATTGGAACATGTTTCATATTTGGAGTGGAGATGGAGACTTCTCAATACCCTTTGTTTGCACTCAGCCTAAGACAAATATTATTCTTTGTTAAGGCTGCCCATCTTGGCAAGGTTTTGAGGCATGATAAGTTCCAAATTCACTCTACTTTAGGTGATGGATAAAATTTACCACCCATCTTTGAACCGATGTGATTTTACTATTATACTTTTTAATTTGATTCAACAATGGTCAAAAGGTAGAATATTCTAAAGAATTTATCATTATATCCTCGCAAAATATTGTTTTACCATCAACTTTTGACCATTTTTGAGCCAAATTTAAAAGTACTATGGTAAAATTACGCCCATTTAAAGATGGGTAGTAAATTTGATTCATCACCCTAAGTAGAGTGAATATGATTATCAACCAAGTTGACTGATCTAATTCAATTAATAAGTTTATTGATTAATGTTTGTATTACTGCTAAACTTATATATATCTGGACTTTACTTGAGGACCATCTCTAAGCATTCTTCATCAATGCTATACCAGAGAATTTCCAATTATTATTTGACTTCTTTACAGGAATATCTTTTTCGTAATGACTGTTGCAACACCTCTAGTCTGTATTCAAAGTTATTATCATTAGTTTGCTACGGCAATTCCTCTTCTAATGTAATGGGACTTTGTAGTTCAGCAAGGATATTGCAAAGGTGAAAGATGATCAAGAATGGGAAATTATTGAGACCAGGAAAGCACTATCAAGAACAGGGCCCATCGATGCATATAACCCAAAAAAGATTTCATTGGAGGAAGAATTAAAGGTATAGTCATTTTATCTGCAACCTCAAATTGATCGGAATTCATAGCTTACTTGCCTTTCATTCTGTTTTCTAGGCTTTGCAAGTGAAGGTTGATATAAACAACTACGACTACAAAAGAATTCCTAAGCCAAATGAAGGCAAGTCAGGATAGGTTTGGGCACTCTATCCAAAAGCTTAATTTTGTAGCTGTAATAAACATATTAGTATTTGGTGGTAAATCTAAGTGTTTATGGTTTTACTACATCTTGATAAATACTTTGTGTAATCTAGTCTGCTTAGAATCTGCCTACGCATGCTGCTTTTGGTTGTTGCAAAATCTGCATACAGATTTTGATAGATAGGCTGATATATGTAACCAATGATACGGTATTCCCTTTGAGAATTTATAAATTAGCCAAAGCTTGTTGCATGTCATAGATCCATATTAATGAGAGATGAGATGGGTTTTTTGAATTTATGACTTACCACAACTGATGGAAATTGATCAATGTTTTCTTTGATTTTTGATGTAAAAGAACATCTCCAAAGCTTTGAATATTTTCTCTGTTTCTGGGTTTTGGTTTAAAGTGGATGAAGACGATGATGAAGATAAGACTACAAATGAATGAATCAAGCAATCTGTTTAGTGTTATAAGATGGGATATCTTTTTTGAAATCTATTGGAATTAAAACTGAATTATAACAATACCTTAAAAGCTTGGGTATATTTTACCCTAATCTACATTCCATGAATTCTTTGCAAGATGCACTAGTTTAGGATATGGCCTCAACTTACGTATGCACACATGTAACCAAGATGTCAAAGGGGAGGTGGGGGTCTTGGTAGGAAGATAACAAGACAAGAGCTGGTGAACAGACCACAACAGTGGAGAAAGTAGAAGTTAGAAGTGAAAGGTAATGATGAGCACATCATTACCATGACTCCAAGGGTCTGTAAGGTCCTGCAGCGGGTGGACCTTCTGATTTTAACCACAAACATGCAACAAAAAATAAAGGTGCTCTTGGACCAAGTGAGATTCTGATGAGTTACAGTTTCAGACCATGTTCAGTTCTTGTATTCTTTGGTGAAAACATCATAACTTGGCATAAATCTTATTCACCAAACCGCAGTTCAAAGGGCCAAGGCCTGAATCAACTTCCTACAACCTTGGATCCTTGCATTAATCATAAAAATACTTGCTAATAGTGTGCGGTTGCTCTGAGAGAGAGAGAGAGAGAGAGAGATAATGTACTGAATTAGCAAAAGAGTTAATATAAAACTTTATAAAAAGAATAGAAGCAGGTAATTATATATCAGCTGAAGTGCTCACCCAAATCGTTTCCACAATTACAAACATATACCCAGTTTCTCCCAGAGAGAAAAGACATTTCTCTTTATGTACACCTCCAACAACAACACAAACAAAAATACAAATGGTGTGAACCCTACCTACCCTCCTCTTTTCTACTCCCAAATATATTCTTTTGCCTTTTCCCAACTTCTTATTCATTTACACATGTAAAACAGACAAAAATCATAGCCAGAAAGACCCTGTTATCCTTCCACTTTATCGCCTCCCAAAACAAAATTTTGCAAAATATAGGGGAAAAAGCTCTGGAAAAGCTATTTGAAGATGGTTGCCACAACCTCCAGAATATTACCTTGGCTTTGGTTGTGATACAAGTGACCATAATGGTTGGACAAGCCTTTGAGTTGATGGACTACCAAGTAAGGTTGCCTGAGATCGAGTAAGCATCTCAACCATTAATGGGGTTTGATAAGCCTGAATCAGACTTGAACCATCAGTGGAATCACCTCTTGCTGTAGCTCGTTGCCATGAGTGTGAGCTCAGTCCCGAAAGGATATATGCTCTCCCAGATGCCTCATAGACATGCCTGCTTGCCATCCTCTCTTGCATCTCCTTCAGCTCAGCATCCAATGCAATGCAAAGTCGGTCATGAGATTTGGCTGAAACAGTCTCGGACAACACCCTTCTACAATTTTCAAGGATTGAAACAGCACGTGCTAGATCTCCTTGCTCAGCTGTGGTTCTTGCCTCTGCCATTGCCTCTGCTGCTTGGAACCTGTTGCGTTGCCTGTCTACTTCAATTGATACTACTTCCTGCCCAGCTATTTCAGGTCTTTGAATCCTGACTGCATCACTCTCCAAAGTTGTCATTTCTTTAGTTAAGGGATCCCTATAAATGCATTTCACCTTTAGCAGCGATGTGTCGCATCCAGAAGAATCTGCTGGGACTTTAACTGCTACCAAGAAATCCCTCTCTTCATCAGCATAGAGATCTCCAACATCAATAAATCCAGTTCTTCCATCAGATGTCACGCGGCTTGGATAACTTCCTGCTTTAAGCGGGCCAAGGCAGAGACTTGGATTCATGCACTCCACCCCCACTTGCAGCTCTTGAACCACAACACTTAAAAGTCCACCGATGCATTGTGCAAATGCATCCTGGATCACAGCTTCAGTTTCAATAAAAGAAAAAGTCCCTCCAGAGATCTCTGAAATTGAGTGCATTGATGAAGCATCATGATCTGCACCAAAACCAAAAGCATGCACTGGAATTTGGAAACCTGTGTTGTCACCACCGTGCATTGATAGAGGGACAAGCAACTGGTAATTTGGTTGAGACTTGTTTACACCAACACCATTGACAGTATATGTATCCTGCCCATCGGACAAAAGTATTATGCTGGCAACTGGATTCTTTTCTCTCCGGTCTTCCATTACCTTGGCACCTTTTCTCAGGCCTTCAGCTATGTTGGTACCACCATTTGCAACCAGAGAGTTAACAGCTTGAAGAGCCTGCTGCCGCCCTATGTCAGACATTCGACGAAGGGGAAAGAGGCGGCGAGCTGTTGAAGAGAAGGCAATAACTGAAAGTCTATCGTTGCACCCAAGGTTTTGTATTACAAACCCCATTGCCCGTTTCAGTAATGCAAGCTTGGTGCCAGCCATGCTACCACTGATATCAAGCACCGTGACTAGGTCGACTGAAGCACGAGGATTTTGAGAAAGTTGTGGCAAGCTAGCCTGATTTCGGCTGGGATTTTGACTTGCAACTGCACCAGCAGCTTTAAGATGAACCAGAATGGTGAAATTATCATAAGAACTGGACCTTGGAGCAGCTGAAACCTCTGGGTATGTTTTGATCTCCATCGTTCTGAGAGACGAGCAATCTGATGAATTCTTACTCTCAGCAATCACAGGTTGGTGATCCAAGGATTCATCATCATTGAATATGCCTGGCTCAGGAGCCTGAAATAATGGTACAACATGTCGTCGACTTAAATCTCGACGAGATGGAGGCAATCGGCGGACTACAGTCATCAAAGCATCATTTCGAGGCCAACCTACTGGATCGATTGTCGCCCTGCCTGGGGGAGGATCCAAACAGGGGCTCTGCATGGGGATTTCTTTCCATTTTGCTCTACAAACTGGACAAATTTGATTACCATGCTTTACATTGGAAGCAATACAATGGAAGTGGAAAGAATGTGAGCATTCTGCAGTGAAAATAGCATGACCACCTCCTTGCTTCATCTTCGTCAAACATATTGAACATGTTTGCTGAAACAAATATTGGAAACAAAATTAGCATCTACTGCTCTGGATTTTATTAAAAAAAAAACCTTTAGAATGCATTCAGCAACCAGAAGAAAAAAACAAAGCACATATAGTATCAAACATAACCCATTTCATTGGTTGCTATGTGTTGTATTTTCATAAGCCGTGAGTGACAAACCAAAAGAGCACAGTACAGAGTGTTAATGATACTAGATAGTTGTGCAAATTTAAATACAATTTGTCCAATCAAAATTAGAGAAGGATATAATTGGAGAGCTATAAACATAAACTTATTTCTAGCGCTTGACCAATGACCCACATTCTAGTACATGAACAAGCCTCAAAAACAATTTGATCACAAGGATATAAGAACAAGCCCTACAAATATATCAGTTGGAAATATTGTGTAGATAAATATACGCAGCACCAACACCTGGGCTGTGCTACTTTACAAACAGTAAAGAGCATCCCAAGTGACTCAAAAGTAAAGAGGCACAAGTTTTATGCTCACTAGGTTAGCATAGGAAGGAAATATGTTCAAAAAGGTTGCAGTGCTTAGTGTTTTATGTTACACCTTTTCTTTTGTTCATTTTCAATAAAAACAGTAAAGGCAAGAAATCATCAAAAAAAAAAAAAAAAGTTCGCCAGCCAAAAAGAATAATTAAAATTGTTGGGCATTTTAGGTTTAGGTGTGAATGAATTTTTTACTTTGGGCCAAACCTAAAAGTAGCTTCACCAAAAAAGGGAGACAAATAAACGAGGAGTAATTAAGCAGCCTAATAAGCTCAAAAAGAAGTCAATTTTAGGTATCCAACAAATAAAGGGCGTATCAGGGAAATAAAGCTAAGAATCAAAGGAGTAACTTTTGAGAAATAATCAAGCAAACTGTTCATTGATACAGATGAACCAGAGCTTTAGAAGAACTGGGGACAAATGTCGAAAGCCCCATTTTATGACGAAAAGGAAATCATAATATGCTTTTAGGTATTTCTTTTTGTTTCCTTTCTTTTACTTCTTTGATGAAATTAAACTGCTAGAGAAAGGTTGCAACTTTAACAGTCAGCAGATGAGGCCATCAAGCAGGGCTGCTTCCTTTACTTCCTCACAAGGGCAGGAGAAAAAGGAAAGGTAAATCTTGTAGCCCTTTTTTAACTAGTAAGGCAACTTAAAATGGTCCTGAAAGAGACTTGTGCATTAACCCCACAACCCAAAGGAGAAACCCAAAGCTCAACAACTTAGGTCAATAAACCCACTTAATCGTACGTAAATGATAAAATAAAACCAGAATGATTAGACCACAGTCCAACCTTAATTATTGAATTAGACATTTTCCTAAACACATAAGAAGGAAAAAGATGGTATAGCTGGATAAACAGAAAAACACATCCGCCAACCAAGAAAGAAAAGATTAATAAATTTCATTCAATTTCATCACCATCGGATAGAAACAAAGACAAGGCCATTATTGACAGAGCAGGCGTACAAAACGAAAACAGGAAAACAGTATGAAAAAAACATTGAGAAATTTCAAAGCCTCCATCTCTACAGCTTTCAAAGGGAAAATACACAAACTAAGTTCTAAATATAATTGGTTCTGGAAAAGCAACCAATAGATTTTCTTCTGGCAATCAATAAACAGAAAGTCTCCAATCCAATACAGCAATCATTTGAGTAATAAAGCATATCCAAGTATAGATCTTCATTATCCGAATAAGGACAGAAAAAATGATGCTCCCATTTTTTCCTTGTGCTTTCTTAATAACCAACATACAGAAGCTGGAAAATATCAGCATCAATAACTGAAATCACAAGCCTAGAAAATAATACTAATAGCAATTACAAACACGTACCATCGACGGCAACCTAGCTACCTGCCTTTAGCTTTCCATTTTCTCAAATAAACACAAGACCAAATACCTAAAACTAGATTACCTTTTCTTTACCACCCATGTTACTTCCTCAGTAACGAAACAGATACTACTGTACCCCCTCAAATTCATAAACCATAAAATTGAAAGCCTAGAACCCCAAAACTTCATTTCTCTCCTTTCCCCCTTATTCTCTTTGCAACAAACACGGCATAGCCTAAAATGACCAAAAGCCCTCAAGCACACAAGACTAACCCCATCAATATACAGAAAAGAAACTTATAGCAAGCAATCAAACAGAAAATCATCAAATATGCACAAACAGCAAAAATGCAAAACCGAATCAAAACACAGTCTGATACAAAAAAATTCTTCCGCTTTCTGTTTTTCTCCCCTATTTTCTAACCAATCGAAAACAACACAACTAGAAACCATCCAAAGGAAAAAAAAATAATTACCAAAGGTTTAATTCCTTTACAACCAAAGACAAAGCATAGCTCAAATAGCTCAAAGACATAAAAACAGAAGGAATGTTTAAAAGAAAAAAAGCTAAGAACTTTAAGAAAGGAGAGAACCAAACCTTGGATGATTTGCTAGCACTTCTAGACAAACTTTTAGACAACCTTAAACCATGAGAAGAAGGCACAGGAGTCATTGGCCTAGAAGAAGCCATACTTTCCCAGTTTGAAGGAGATAACAAAGCAGCATCAGATAATCTTTCACTAGAAGGAGGTGCAGAATAATCATCATCTAAAGTTCTGGGCAAATAAGCACAAAGATTCAAGCCTAAAGCCAACTTTGCTTTTCTCCATTTACTACCCATTTTGACCAAAAAAAACAAGTCTTTTGAACTTAAAAACAAAAACCCAAAGTTAACTAATGGATCTTGAAGTTGATTCTTACGTCAAGTTGCTCCCTCTCAGAGTTTTTCTTTGGAATGGGAAAGAAAGAAAGAAAAAGAAAAAATGGGTCTTTAAGAAAAGTAGAAATAGAACACGAAAACCAAGAGAAAAATATAAAGAAAAGAAAGAGAGAGAGGTTTAATGGGGGTTTTTGTTTTTGTTTAAACTTTGTATATATAAATGAAAAGAAGACTGATGAAGCTGTAGTTTTCTGTAGGCTAAAATGTCAAAGGGACCAAGTCACAGCAAGGAGAAATGGCTGGTTTTTAAGAAGGGGAGGATTGCTAGCCTTCTTGTTGGTGTTGTTGGCAGCCATTAAGAGAAAGAAGAAAGGTCTGAAAGGCAGAGTTGAGGTTTGAGTTGAGTTATGGGATTTATTGAGATTTGAGAATTGTTTGACCTTTGTTGGGTGGAGGTATTGGTGTTGGGACTTGGGGAGAGGCAAAAGGAAGGCCATTAATAAAAGCACGTTTTGGTTGAATAGGGGAGAGCACAGATTTTGCTGCTGCTTTTTGAATAATGCTTCATTAAACAATTACCATATCACAAACTGCTACTGCTGTCAAAATACTGTATATAATTATAAAACCTTTTGATTTGTTTTAGTATTAATTTATTGGAAAATCTTCATCACTGCCTATTGATTTTCTCAATGCATTACACGAAAAAATTAATTTTTAAACTACTTTTAATATTATTAGTAATTAAATTTAGCGAGGAAAGTTTGTATCTTGGAACATTTATCTTTATGCTACCAACTTCATTAGTGTCTGGTTCTGCAATGGCAAATTGGGTATTACCTAATAGCCCTTTGGCAAGGGGAAGAGCCTGAAAGTTCCCTCTTTAAAGGGGTTCTGTAATTCTAAGTGTCTTTCTACCATTTGCTGAAGAAAATCAGAATCATTGACTTGAAACAATTGGACTTTAAAAAGTTTATAACTATTATGCTCCTAGACTAGAAAATTTACTTCAGAATCCTTTGCTAAAAAGTTTGTGAGATTCCTATTAGTGAACAATTTTAAGAACAAAAATTGAATTGAAAAACATAATTTAACAACTAGTTTGGTGACATTTTCAAGTATTGTTTTGATTTTTCCAAATTTTGTTGAACAAAAACCCCAAGTCTTGAGTATTTTGATGATCAAATTTAAAAAATTGACATTGAGTTTCTCTTGGTTTTTGTTGATAGCTATCAAACTTTTGTCAGTCTCTTTGGAACTTTACCAAATGGGTGAGACATTGCATCATTCATTTCTTTATAGTATCAGTGTATTGTTGCCATATACCACTGTCTCTTTGGCTTGAAATTTCATACTTGATGCCATTCTCTTTGTTGCTTTACTATATGGAAGTCATTGCTGCAGGCTAACCTCCAATGGCGGCTTGTCTAATCCCTACCAACAATTCCGCCCCCTCCTTTGACCTAATTAAATAATTTTTATTTTTGTTAATGGACTATGTTTTAGGTTTATTCAAAGATACTGTGCTTGTTTCTAGATGGAGGTTGATGATGCCAAATGGGGTACATGGACATGCATGCATGCATCCATGAGTGAGTTTTGATGAATGGTGGTGAGAGGAGTGGGTCCCCATGGAAGTGCCCATGAATGATGGGTGTTGTTGGGCAATGGGGGCATAGAGTCAAATACTCAAAAAAATTGGCGGGATTTTGGCAATGATGTTGAATGTTGCATGCACTATTTCCACATGACATGATGAAAAATTATGCCACACGTGCACATCATCACTGTAGCTTTGCTGGCTTCTTCCCATGTCAACCCTGTTGACCATTCTAATTAGATTCTCTTCACATGGCTTAGATTTCCCACGACTCTTTTTTATTTTCTTTTTTTTTTGGGTTTCCGCCACATTTTTTTTAAAATTTAGTAATAACTGAAAGAATTTTATTAAAAATAAAAAATTCATATTGTTATTAATTAAATTAATTGTTATTTTCTTTGAACCCTTCCGTATGGAATTTATGTAATTACTTGTCCATTTTCTTCTCCTAATGGGACCAGTTTGTGGCACCTTCATTTTCTAATGGGAAGCTGCATATACTAGCCTGCATTAATTTTCTGTATAATCTTATAGGTGAAAGAGGAAGATTTTAATAGAATTCTTGTCCGACAAAGTTCCTTAATTAAATTGCCAAATAATGACATTGATTTGTGGTAGCTAGCTAAGGCCATTGAATTAAATAAAAAAAAAAGTTGAACTTTCCTAGGTCCCATTGCCCACCATAAAGATATACTAGAACTTTTCCACCTTAAAATGATGTGTTCAACTTATTATAATTGCTCTTGATAAGCATGATTTTCATTTCTTTAAACTTTCTTTTGGAAACCCAATGATATCTATCCTCTCAATTTTCCCTTTTGAATATTATTTTTTTATTTTTAAAAGCTGTTGTGGATCTTGCTAACCTTGTTGTTATTGTTCCTTACAAATTCTTGGTCCATGAACCCCCCCCCCCCAACCTCCTCAAAATTTGGTATTCAATGGTCAAATTTTTTGGCACACATAGAAAATTTCAACATTGCCTTTGAATTTTGAAATTTATGCAAAATTTATGTAATAACTTTTGATTTTGATGAATATTTCTCGATATTTTTGAATTTTTTTTGCTTGAATCACTCCTCGATTTGGAGCGTGAAATTTAGAATATTTCATGTTTAATTTTCCTTTTAGATGTATTGACTTGACTAAGTCATTGGTGTTCATATTTGTATTAGTCTTCCATGCATTACTATTGATAACCTAAATAAGGAAGTGTTCAAAATCTTGTGCTCATTGACATTGTGATATGACTTGGCTTATTATGAAATTTCAATGGAAAACACGATAAAAGAAAAAAAAATTAGCAAAATAAAAGGGATTATTATGTGCATGACAGAGTTAATTCACTATATTGATGGTAGGAGAAGATTTGGGAAGAAAAGAAAAGGATTCTAGAGCATATGTCTCCTAAGAGGATCATTAAAATCATTCTTAGGTCACCAATAGAAGTCAATATGAGTTGAAGTTGGGGCCAACCCACCCTTCATTTTCAGAATAGTATAAGCATAAATATGTGAATTCTTGTTCTCTCCTTGGAAAAAAAAAATCTAATAAAAAAGAAAAAAAAAGTCCCAATACTGTACCATATCTCTCTTGGTCTATTAAATTGAGAATCGCATTTTTACTTTGAAATTTAATAGGAAGATCCTTTTGTGGTGGAAGAATTTTTCTTCATTTCAATGGGCATCTAAGAATAATAGTAGTGAGAATCTTCAAAACATTCATCTCCACATGTAACTGTGAGAAATGAGCAAATGGGTTTGTTTTTTTTTTTTAATGTCAACTCTAAATTCAATAAATCATAACAAAAATATATACATAAATTAATGGATCAAATTTATATCCATATACTAGTATGAAGCTATATTTATCCTAATTATAATTTCCCACCTCATTCACATAAACTATGTACATGAGATTTAAAAGAAAAGGAGTAACATGATATGGTAAGGGCATTGAGTGGAGTTCCCTATTCCCACTTACTTTTACACCCTTCAAAAGACAACCTTTTAAAAGGAAAAATGCCCTATCTTTTTAGAATGGCAAAAAGTTATTCCTCTCCCCCACTAAAGAACATCAACAAGGAACCAAGACAGTGACTTGTTTTAATTTCACCCCTCTTTTTGAGAGCACACATGCCTCACACAACTACTAAGAAAAGAGAGAGAGAGAGAAATTGATGAGAGGCTCCTTGCAATGAGTGGAGATCCATTAACAAAAGAATCCCTTCATTAAAAACCCCTTTGTGGGAAGGGATAGGATTCCCCCCCTCCTTTTACCACCCTCTAAATTTGCCAGACTTTCTGGGGCAAGTCAACTAGAAAGCTGAGACCTCTCTTTTAATAACAAAAAAGAAGGAAAAAAAAAATTCTCAATTACAAAGGAATTCCCCCTCTCATGGTGCCCCCCACTAGGGTAGTGATTTTAACAAGTATGGAGTATGGACTGTCTTGCACTTCCAAAACATTGACTCTATAAATACACTTATTAATTAACTTAAACCAATACCATATTATACTGCTATTACAATCCCCGAGGGACATCGATGATCGATTATCGATAATCTCTTTTTGGATTAGCAAATTAAACATGATTAATTTCACAGTATAGTGTTTAGTGAATCAATTTTTATTCTTAAACTCTTTAAAATGAAATATAATAAGATGTATCATAAACAGGCCTGAGGCAATCCTTAATGATGATGTCACATGCATATGATCATCAACAAGTCAAACCTAATCCATGCAATTAGTGGGGTCCAATTCATCATAAAATTGTGTCCTCCAAATTTTGCTGAGGCTTTTCTCTTTTTTTTTCCCTTTAAATTGTCAGCTTATGCTTTGTTGTGAATGCATGTAAATGTCAAATCATTTTACCTCTTAATGTCTGACAGCCCACAAGAGATGAAGCTCTTTGCTTATTGTGTGAATGTTAGAGCGCAAATGACTCCATCAATTAGGGTTTTTCTTTTTTATTTTTCTCTTTAGTTTTTTTAATTAAATTAGGTGTTGTAAAGTGAGATTGATTTTGCAAAGATAACAAGTGATTGGTAAAAGCTGAAGAGCTTTTCAATGATGACTTGATGAGATAATTAGATAACAAGAAAAAGAGAGTTGTGATTGAGAGAGAGAGACAGAGAGATAAAGTTGTTTGAAATAAACTATGTAGTAGTTATTATAGATTTCATTGTCCATGCAAACTCACATATAAAACAAAAGACAGAAAGATTAGGGCATGCTACTTATTGACCCCTCTTTTGTATTGATTCATCCAACAAGATCAAATTAAAGTAGAAAAAAAAAAGGTATAGCTTAATAATGTAAAGCATTAGGTCTAGCTATCAGAACTTGAGATTTTTTGGCTAAGACCAAAGTGTCAAGTGCATGTAGTTTAGGTGATAAAAAAGGAGCCAAGGTTATAGCAGAAAGTCTTGAACTTCAATCCTAGAGCTACTTTCTTTTAAAAGGGTAAATGAAACTCACTTAGATGGTGTGAGGGATGATCTTAAATGCTTTGGAAAACTGCACAAACAAAAACACAAATCCATTGTTGGTTTAATGGTTTCAAGTTATTATGCAAAAAATGTAATTATATTAGGAGAATATAGATATAAGGTTCTTTCATATTGTAAAAAAAAAAAAGGGGGTTTTGGTATAATTAAGAAACCACTTGGAGAGAAGATTGAAGAATTTATTTTGTTGCTAATTAATTAAGAGAAAAAGATTTCTACCAATTTTTCATTAATGTACTAAAATAAGTTTTTTCTTTTGTCCCAAGAACGTTAAGGACAGCTTGAACACTTTGATTGCTGTCAAATTTTATCTTCTTTTCTTTGTACAAAGTCAAAATTATAATTAATTGGATTATATATATATATTGGCATACTTTTCAATTGACTGTTCCTTTTCCCTTGGGAGAAACTCTTTTCTTTACAGTCATATTAAAAAGGCCAAATAGGCTCAAAGTTTCAAATATTCTTCCCTTAGCTGCCTTTGGGCTTTGGGCTGTGTTTCCATGAAAACAATGTCTAAATCCAATTTAGAACGATATTCATAAAGACATTATGGCATTTGTATATTGACACTACTAAATTTTTTTGCTCCTTACTACTGATTGATTAAGAGGTGGGCGTCATTTGGGTGAAGATTCTTGATTGGACTTGAGCAAGCACAAGATGTGTCCAACTAAGTGTGCTTAACTTAAGCCATGAAACATTGGTGTGAAGGACCCGGGCACCATCACAACCCAATAATAATTGGTCCCAAAACGGATATCCCCGAGCTTCCTTTTAGCAGAAGATGAAAGAACAATTCATCCCACCACGACAAAAATTTTTGCATTGCTCATTAGATACAGCATCTATAATGCTTGGACCGTTAAGAGTACCCTCAAGCTAAACTTTAAGGTTATTATCACTCTGTCATCTGCTGCATGGTTCTAACTTCAAATCCATTTTGCTGAATTTTCAATTACACAAACTTAGGATCATGTAATGATCGGGTTGCCTACTTACAATGCACTCAATTAGATAAATTTTCATGGTTGAAAATATAGAAGAGTATATATGCATAACTGTATATTATTTTCCCAAAAAGTTATAAATTCAACATTGGTTTACTAATTATAAAGCTCATCATTACCTTCATTCTTAACCCAATGCAAAGATCGACCAACTTTGGCAAAAATGCGGCGGCTCTCAAAATTTATTTGGGATTATATACATTTCTGTTCTGGTTTCAGCCTCGTGCTGAACTTTCTGCAGTAATCTTTGTTCTTGTATATTTTGTGTACAAGTTGCATCCATTGTGTTCTCATCCTGTTCCTCAAACTCCTAGTAATCTTCAATATTCTTGCAATACTGATTTGCTTCAGTCATATCTTCACCCTGTTTCTCAAACAGTTGTCCATCTTATTTCAACATGTATCACTCCGTTCTTTGAATTGATTAGGTGGTATTTCTGGTTGATGCGCCCATTATGGACAACATCAGTGAGATTGATATCCACATATCCCAAAAATTCCTACATTGAAGATGGTTTGAGAAACTAACATTACAGATAAAATGCCACAATGAGAATGGAGAAAGTTGCATACCTTCGACCGGAAGCTAATGCCTGTCCGCTTGCTCATAACATCAATATGAATATTCTCATTTAAAGGAGGCTCCTCAAGCATAAACTGAAATTCCTCATTCCACAGGGGATCACGGGTTCTCTTGATCATCTGAAAACACCATTTTTGTACTTAACCAAAAAAAAAAAAGATAAAACTTTCTGTGGAAGAACTTTATAAATGTTATATTGACTGTTGAATTTCAACTATCACTATTCACTAAAGCAGTTCAGAAACAGCAAGAGTCACATTATGATAATGAGGGAAGGGTATACAAAATGCTCATAAATGTTTAAGAAGGCTTAAGAAAGGGATATGCATTCGCCTTCCATTGATTATATCCTCCAAAAATGAGTGGATTAACTAGAAAAGAATTCTTTTAAAACATACGAAACCTATTAAAGGATATTTCAAATATATAGAAATATTCTCTCTAGGGCTTGGTTTAGTGAAAAATCAATGTCAAGTTTGAAGTCCCTTGATCTAACACAAAGGCTTCACCTACCAGAAGATGGGTCCAAAAATAACACACCCCTTTTTCCTAATTTGCAAGCTTTGGGGACAGTTGCACGTAGCATGCCAAGTTAAGAACAGAATTTGAGATTCAAGAATAAGTGAAGCAAAACAGAATGCAGGTTAACTAGTAGGCTTTTTAGGTCTCCTTTTCACTTTCTATGACTCCATGATGCAACTGTGAATCTCTTTTCTGTACATTTGCATGCAACAATTTTTAAAGGATAATTACAAGAAATTATATATATATATATATAAATTAAAAAAGTTCACCTTTGTCTTTTTTGTTTCTCCTCTGAAAAGGACCACAGCATAAGGATTATTGTGGCGCTCACCCTCAACATCCTCAGCTCCTTGAACCATAACTGAAAGCAGACCTGCTCCACTGAAGAGCTCACTGTCAGATGGCCTGTCAAATCCACTTTCCTGCCTCCCATATCCATCCTGAGGCCCATCTATTTTAATGCTTTCTTCTCTAAAAGGTGCATATGTCAGCTCGACCACAATATTCCCTCTTTTCTTCTTATCTTGAGGATCAGTAATTATATTTGTGTGCTTCAGCAAGTCAAGATTAAATTCTGTTGTCTCGTAGGGTGTAAGAGTTTTCAGGGGGACTAACTGCATTCCCAGATGGTCATGAGTACCGACCTGTGAATAAGAACACAGTGGAAGAAAAACCAGCTTGAATCTTGGTTGAGATAAAATCTCATCTGTTACCTTTGAAATTCATTCTATTATTAAGTAAAATGGAAGGTGAAATAACCTTGTCCCAGTCATAGACTTGTAAATGAAGAACTTGAGATTGGGGGTCCTTCACAATAAGCTTGAACTTCTCATTCCATTCAGGATTCAAGTTCCTCTTCTTGATGGTTGTTTTCTTTGCCGGCAGGCTCTCTCCAGTTAGAAATAATTTGACATAAGGATCTGATGTGCCTAGAATGTCCTTCTTTAGTAGTTTTTGTGCCCGCACAATCTTCACGTGTAGTATTCCAACAGGCTTCTTTACAGCCACTCTATAGAGGATCCAAAAAAAAATACAATAAATTCAAAAATCATTATTTTTAATAAGAAATGAATGAAAAAGGTAATGATTTAAGCATTTAGATCTTGTACATATGATTTGCCGAGGACCCCATATGTATGTGAAACTTCAACTCTTCAAGAAGCTTGTGACGATGTTCAATAAATATCACATCATCCACTCTTATTTTCATGGCATCTTTTCTTTAAATTTTATTATCGAGGAAATTTCACCAAGCTCTTAAAAGTTAAAAGAGGTATGTACATATAAGTTCCAGAAAGTTCAGTAAGAAAAATGTATTAGATACTGACATAGTATATTCATAGGAACTTACGTTGCAGCATCAAGAATAGGTATCTCTAGTGTTTGTGGCCAATGATACAGGCTTGCTACTTGCTTTTTAATTGTTTTCTGCAGGCAACTAAGATTGTTAGCTGACTCCTCTTCAGACAAAATTCTAAGTACATAAACCCTCTGCAATTATCCAAATTCAGGCAACTAAAAACAAACCAACTCTTTTCATACAGAAATTACCAGTACAGCACCTGGACAAACTGATAAAGGCCAGGAATAGCCATAATATCCCCTCCAAGTATAGTCATCCCAAAGTCTACCTCAGGCTGCAGGTAGGTAGTACATATCATCATTGGAAAATGATTGAAGCTTTCGTTTATTTTTACAATAGGAGATAATCATTTTAATTCTATACTTTCCAATCTTCAAAAAGTTTAACTAACCTTCTCCAGCAGAGATACTACAACAGCTGCAAAACATGGTAAAGTAGGTACAAGAGGTTTCAAAGTTATCCGTGGTGCCGCAAATATTTGTAAATCTACTAACTGTGAAGAAGCATAATCAAACTCGTGGAGAAACACATCTTTCATATAAAAATAGAAAAGATATATTCTTCTGTCAATTCTATCTTCAATCTTCTGACCTGAAGTGTGATTCTAAAAGATAACAACTTCAACACCAAAACTATGTTTGGATTGCCAGCCCATCTAACTGCTGGTTCCATGACTAGTTCATTCTCATTCGTTTCACAGACTTTAAGACCTGCAAATGGTGCAGTACAACATATTGAGAAAAAACCACGAAGAAATATAGGGACGTATGCTCAGTACCTCCAATGCTTAAATGTTTGCACTTACTATCCTATGATTTTGGTGAATAATAAACATCCAATTGTTTTAGAAGAATCCTATCTTACTTACATGCTTTCCAGTCAATGAACATATTGTAATTCTACCACAATAATATCTTGAAGAGTGTTATTTAGACATAATTCTAGGCTTAAAGTGCATACCTGTATGTTATCCCATTTATTCCTTTATGGGTTACAATGCACCAGCTTAAAAAAGATTCTTGGCATAGATTTTCTGACAAAAGCTCAAAATAAAAAATTGATCTCTTTCTCTTTTCCAAAAATTTTGGCTCAGCTTGTAATTAGATAAAATGATAAATACACCATAGGAAGCTCAAGAATTGGAATGGGATTTGCAAGTTATTTTTAATGCTTCCCCTGCTTTGTGATAATGGAATCCTAAATGTGACAATGGGCTTAGGTACTTTGTTCTATGAAATGACACTTGTGATTTTCATGGCATCTTCATGGGTAATGAGATGCAAGTGAACTTGGCTTTTAAAGGCAGACAGCATATTTAGTGCTATTATTTGCATTAACTCTCATCACAGTGAATGTACTAAACACTGCAGAGCAATTACCATGAATTTCTGGAGGAAGAGTTCCAAGACTTAGATTATCAAACTCAATTGCTTCTATCTGAAACTTGCCAATATACTCTGCAAATATGGGTTCTGTCATGCTTCTTATTCTAGCACAAACTGCCTGTAGATTAAAATTAAACTCTGACTTGATAACTAAAAATAATAGAAAATCTCAAAACTATTTAAGTCATCAAACAACCTTATCAAGGTATGGCCACATATAAGTAACAAACTTGTTCAACCAATCTACCTGCATCATTGCACAATTGCCATCAATATAGCAACTAGAGGAAAAATAATCAGTGTTAAAATGTAAGTAATTTAATAACTACGATAAATAATCCTATCGTATGATACTTACTCTATCATAATCAGGGCACTTTACCCATAATGGAATATCAGGGAGAAGATCCAGCAAAGCACTATTATCTAGCTCATAAAGCGGCCTATGGATTGGTTCCTGTACCAGTTAATCCAAATATGAGCTTAAAACAAGCATAACTTAGCTGGAAAATAACATCACTATCAACATTAAATTTTGAGTCTCAAAGTTCACTGAGTTTTCTACCATGCAAGACAGTGAGTTAATCAGATAAAATTACTAAAATGAACAATTGAAACCATAGAATCTGAAAATGTTCATCTGATGTTTCAAGGAATACAGAATGATTCCATTTCTTGTTGAGAATTCAACATCACATCTGCCATGACTTTATTTGATATGATACAATCTGCCTTTATCCATTTCAAGGAAATTCAACAATCACCAAATCATCCAAAGATTTAGACACTCCATCCCACCTTAAGTGACAATCAGCATTTCTTTCTCAACTACTTGAGCTAAATGATAGCAATGGAACACCTAGAGGCATCATTAAGATGATAATATAATAATTGCCTTAATATAATTAATGTTCAAAACTTAAAAAACATGAATGAGTACACTATATAAAAACAATATAGACCATAAATAAATGACATGTGCATGCATGATTAAGGACGTCTTTAGAATAAACTTTAAAAGCAGGAAAACGAAAAGATGGTCCATATCCGTTCGTACAAAATTTCAATTTATTTGTTAGCTTAGAACCCCACTAAAAGAACAATTCAAAACCACAAATTCTTTACTATTAAAATGTAATAAAAGGCCCACTTTGCTTTTCCTCTAATGCTTGACTTTGATAACAAGGAAATTATTCAGCAAAACATCTTAAACATGTTTCTGTACAAGTAAAAGAAATCAAACACATTAAAAATGAAAATTTTCTTTCACCAAATTAAAAAAAAAAAGAGTACAGCATTAAAATTTTGCAAAGAGAAAATAAGAATAACGGGAAAGCATACAATTTTCGGTTCTAACATTCCATCTCTGATGCCCAAAAATATATATATATATATATATATATATATATACATATATA